>NW_009944791.1:12997-34031 GCF_000696875.1 Nestor notabilis
AACTCAGTCATGCCTGCATCTGAGTTGGTGGCCAGTATGAAGTCAATTAAAATTCTGGTGTATAGAGCAAATTAGGACTCATTCAGTGCAGACATTATCAGCTTGAGAGGTATATAATGATAATCTACACATGACGAGGTCAATTTTACAAGAGCCTTTTCTAAACTGAGGTACTGTAACTTCAGTAACTGCTTTAGTTACTTTAGTAACTGCTTTGTTTTGGCACAGTGCTCTGCTTTATGCTGTTTTTTAATGGTAATATTTCAGCATACCTTCTAACCTTAAAATTATCAAGCTTCCTAACTAGGAACATGATTGCTCTTCTTTGACTAGATCTAGAGAAAACAGTTTTTTAATCAATTTATGTAGTGAACTGTATTTCATGAGCTGGAATATGATTTATTTGAGTCTGTCTGAATTTAATAAGATGTCCTTTTAAGTGATAGTCTTCCAATCATAGGAAAAAGCCATTAAGGATTTCTGAACATAGTGATCCTGGAAGATTCTATGTGAGGATTCTCTGGGTTGGCACTTTAAATGATGTGGTCTATAGAATGTGTATGAGAACCTTTTTAACATCTTGTCAAACTAAAGCTGACCATTTTGCTGAATGAATAATGATGTCCCTCCTAAGAGATCCTTTTTAATCATTTTTAAGAATTTGATATTCTACCTGTCTGCAGTTTCTAACTACCTAACTGCAGTTTCTTTCAAGTTGCAGTGAAGTAAAAAAGGCAGTGCAGAGAAGACTGAATGCATAGTTGAAAGGGTTTCAGTGCTCTGTGGGTGTGTGAAACTTTCCGAAAGTTTCTGCATTTACCTGAATAAATTACACAAAGAGAGAATTAGTGATACTGTAATTCAGCAGCAACTTTTGGAGTTTCTAAACTGGAAATAAATCTTGTGCAGCAGGTGTTATATGTGCAGAGTATATATGTGTGCAAGTAGCTCCTCCGCAATGGGTCTCAGTGTTAGCAAGGAGGGCAATATGTTTATTTTTGTGGCATAACTTGTAAAAAAGTATGCATGTAATACGTAAAAAAAAAAAAATAAATAAAAAAATTAGCAGTCATGGAGGGAGTAGCAGCTTTAATACAAAAGTAATTCACTTTCCTATTGTATTTTGCTATGCTACAATACAAAGCAAAGGAACCTATTAAATACTGTTTTTTCCTTAATTAAGATATGTTTTCAATGCTCGTCTCAGGCATGGTTTTTTACAAGTACGTTCACTCTTCAAAATGAACTTTTTCCAGTTTGTTTTTTGTTAGTGCTGCTAATTAAATCTCTGATTATAAGACAAGTTTTTAACATGTATTTCTTATTCAAGCAATGGGAGCTCAATGTTCTGCAGTATTGTAAAAAATAATTTGTGAACATGCAGAACATTAGATCAATCTATGGAAAAATATTGTTTTCTGAAACTTTTCAATCATTTTCCAGTTCTTTAAACCATGTATGATTATTGTTTCACGAACACAGCGTATCTCAGTAATATAGTTCAGTTACTTCAGCTCTTAAGTAAAAATTAATAGATGTGACTTTTTAAAAAGTAGTTTGTAAATTATATTGACATAATAATAATAATAATAGAAAGATTGTGATTTACAATTTTTTCAGGTTACTATTTTTTATTTCCTGTGATCACACATGTGCTTTGTGGGACTTAGATCAGAGAGCTGTTTATTCCCTGAAGGCACATATACACATAGAGTGTCAAGAAAATTAAGCTTAATTAGCAAAAGATGTGAATTTAAAGCTCATTAAGTTCTTGTAGGCACTTTACTTTAGAAATAATTTGGCCGTAGGTCTGAACAGGATTGATCTTGTGTGAATTGTTTAGAGGTGGACTTGGAAGTGTTAGGTTTGGACTCAGTCTTAAAGGTCTATTCCAACCTAAGTGATTCCATGATTCTATTCTATGACTGTTGATGAAGCATATCTGTACAGGAATTGTGGAAGCATGTGGGGAACATAAGAAAAAAAGACAAAGAATTAGTGGTAGACCTCTACAATAGTACCTAAATATTCACAGGAGTTGGTAACTCAACACTGAAAAATTAACTGTGATCCCAATGGTAATAGTAATTTTTTATCATCCTTAGTATATGAAATTTATCCTAAACACAAACAGTCTTAAATCAGGCATATTTTCCCATTCCCCACCCCTCACTTCCCCCATTTGTGGTAGTTTTCAAATGCTCTAGCTTCTTGATTAGCCTTGCACATATTTTAATATTACAAGTTCCAGTAATCAAGACGGAAGTCTTATGAATTCCATAACATTCAGGCACACAAATAGTATGATAATCTCTGCATCTTTAAATATATCAAACTCCATAAAATTTCCTTTAAACCAACCAACAAAAGTATCTGAAGCTCTGGTTTTCAAAATTTCTTCATATAAAACCGTTTTGTGATTTGAGTGGTTCTTTTGCATCTGTCATTCACACTGAAACAATTCCCTATCAGTACATTTTAATAGGCGATCTCCTCATGAAACCCTTACATCCTGCACTGTCGATTTTCTGTCCATTAGTGGGACTGAGAGGAAGGGACCAATACTGTGTTCCCTTCTAATCGCAAAAACTTGTCTCCCTCTGAAATGTAAATGCTGTTATTACGCTATCTCATACAATTTTAACACTGAATCAATATTCAGTAATTTCAGTAAAGTTGTGTATATGTGTAGCGCACAAAATTTGCTTAACTGTACTTCCTTTCTCAATTCTTTTATTTTTATTTCCTATTTTTAAGCCCTCTGCCTATTATTTGCATTGTCTGTTTTATTGTCGCATTAAGTATTCCTTTTTCAGTTAAAACATTTTGCCTGCTGGAGCTGAGTTCAAAGTTTGAATTCTGCTCATGCTGAGCATTCTTTGTTGAGCTATAAAATTAAGAGTTGAAGAAAAGTGTGAATATCCGTAGAAGAATGGCCCTCAAATTGCTTAATAAAATGGTATTGCTGCATGAAGAAAATCGGTTTTGATTTAAAAAAAAAAAAACAAAACAACAAACAAACCCAAAAGCAAAAGCTTTATTCATCCTTGTGCCCTAAGATTAAGTATTTATGTCATGGCATATCCTTTTCCTGTGGAAAAATGCTGATTAAAGCTGTGGTTTTTTAATCTCAAGATTTATGCATGCACTGAAGATTCGAACATCCTGACTGTCCAGTTGTCTGCTAGGATGTAGAATATAAAACATAGGTATTTTTTCTTGCCACTTTTTTATAATACTAGTGATTAATAAAGAATTAGGCACTGTAGCATTAAACCCTTACAACTGCTTTTTCAGGTAAAATTTAAAGTAGGACATTTGTCATTAATATCAATTTTAGTGAAAAATGGTTATACACACATTTGTAACAGTTCTTTGGCCTGTATTAAGATGTTGATACCTGTGATTTAAATAGATAGAGGGATATTCTTTTCACCTGTTATGTTTAGATTGATCCAATATTGTTTCAGAAGGTCCAGTACTTAGAGGAATGTGTATCCAGTTCTGCAGATCTTGAAAGTCATTCAGTTATCTGAAGTGACAGTAGTGAGGTTGTATAGATCAAATTATACTTCAGGACTTTATATCAGCTTAAGCCATCTCTTCAAACTTATAGGAGAGTAAGATTTTCTGAATTGAGTACATTATGCCTAATAAAAAGAAGAATTAACCTACCAAGTAGGTCAGGTGTCAGGCAGGTTGTTTAAAATGAATGAATGTGACAGTAAAAAAGGCAAGTGATGTTTGAGTTACTGTATATTGAATATAACGGTAGACCATTATTAGAATGCGGGAAAGAAACAATGAGGGAATGATAATTCTCCAGTGGCAATAAAGGATAAAATCTACCTTGGAAATCCTATTAATTTGGTCAAGAGGAGTACTAGTGTTGGTTTTGAGTCTATCCATACAATGCTAAAGCGTTGTGGTTTGGGTTTTTTTTGGGGGGGGGGGTCCTTTTTGAGGGTGGGGGGTTTTTTGTGTTTGGTCGGGTTTTTTTTGTTTGTTTGGTTTTGTTGTTGTTGTTGTGTTTTTTTGTTTTGTTTTTTGGTGGTGGTTTTTTCTTTTGGTTTGTTGGGGGGTTTTTTTGTGGGATTTTTTTTTGGAGGTGAGGGTGTTCCTGGGAAATTACAAATTCTCTCTGCTGCATCTGTTATTGTCTTAGTGAGGTAGATACTCTGCTGTTACCTCTTACCTGATTTGAAGCCATGTTAGTTGAAGTTTTATTAAAAAAGCAATGACCTAGTGTATATTCATATTTTTAAATCTGTAATTAATAGTACTGACAGAAGAATCCCACTGGCTCATAAGAAGAGTGTGGTCTTTAAAGAAAGCATGTTTTAGTTAAAATTTCTGTGTGCTTTTTATTGTTGGTTTTTGTGGGGTTTTGTTTGTTTGTTTTTAAATGGGAAGATATTTTACTTGTCTTTAAGGTCTCCTGGTAAATATTTGCTTACTATCATAGAACATTGTATTGTCCAGTAGGTGTATTCCTAATGTCATAGGCACTGCCATGTTATTGCCAACATGGTATAAAGGATGAAGTACCTACATGTGAATAGCTGTATAAAGATGAAGAAAATTAAAGTTGCTCTAAGTTTCTGCTTCTCTTTGTAATTTATGCAGAAAAAATGAGGGATAGGTTGTGAGGGTTTTTTGGGTGCTTAGCAGGTAAGTCTTTTAACTTCCTGGTAGAGCAGTATCTATAAAATGCAGAGAGACAGAGCTTGTAAGATCTGTCCATTTTACCAACACGATGTCAATCATTACGTATTTTTCTCCCTAATAGGCAAATAAGATAATCAGAAGTTCAATGGGATTATAACAAACACCTCCACAGTACACCTGTGGTAATATCCTTATAATAGGAATATTATTGTCATATAGACATACCCTGCAGTTGTTCTCAGTGATAAGGTTCCTTAATTTTATTCTAGTTCTGCAGGATTTTTGGAAGCAGTATGTGGTTTATCTTCAGCTTCAGTTTCAAGAATGTTAAAACTTCTGGAACAAAACACCACAACACCAATTTCTGTAGAAGAAATTTCTGTTAAATACGCTGACTTAATAATTAGCTACTGAAGTGGACCGATTATATGATCTCAGTTGTATGCCTTTACTTAATCAAATCCTTGGTGATTTAAATCACTGAATAGGATTATTTTTTTGTCTCTTACAGGGAAGGTAAATTTAATTAAAGTGTCAGTATTACCTAATGCAATTGTTTTTCTAGAGTATAACAGAGATTATTTCAGACAGCTTAAAAAGCAAACAGAACTTGGAGGTTATTATGACTAAACTGATCCGTTGTTTAAGGTTACTGCAGAAATCTGTAAAAATTTTCTCCTGTGAATCCATAGCTCATAAAAGTAGTAAGAAGGTTTTGTTTGCTTTTTAAGGATGTTGTAATGATTAACAATAGTAATGAATCAGATTAATCAGTGATAAATCTTAATTTATTGTTCTGTGACTCCAACTTTTGTTGTTCAGAATATCTAAGTTCTTATCGATGGCTGAGCAGGTAAGTCTACGGTCTAAATACTGTATTTTCCAGGGAGTTTGTAATATTTACTTAGTTTGAAAGCCTTAGACTCTGGAGTCTTTAATCACATGCATTTGAATCTAAGCACAGATGTGTTGCTTTGATGCCATATTTTTCATATAATTAAATGAATTGGTATGTTACCTTGATATTTATATTCCATATAGTTAAAGGGAGGAAGGCTTAGGTGCCTTTTGTAGGTATATTGGTCCATGAGTGATAATGTCTTGATTTCATGGAGTAACTGAGTGCCTGAATTCCAAATTTGCTAGTTGGATTTTATTAATATCTGTTTTCTTTTTGTGAAAAATATAGTAATCTTATCTTGCTTGACTATTTTACACATACTATATGTGATTCCAAAAAGTTTAACAGGTTTTATAACAGTTATGTAGTGAACTAATCTCAGGTTATTTCTTTCTATCTTTTTTGTCTCAATAGCTAAGAAATCTTTCCAGCTTGGATCTGCGTCATATCACAGAACTGGATAATGAAACCGTAATGGAAATAGTAAAAAGATGCAAAAACCTTAATTCCCTCAATCTGTGTC
The DNA here is from genome assembly GCF_000696875.1 of Nestor notabilis. Classification (NCBI taxonomy): domain Eukaryota; kingdom Metazoa; phylum Chordata; class Aves; order Psittaciformes; family Psittacidae; genus Nestor; species Nestor notabilis. The sequence goes on from NW_009944791.1 coordinate 19,090, forward strand.
TGAACTGGATCATTAATGACAGGTAACTTTGTTACAGGATCTAAAGCCACTATAAAGCAAATTTAACTATTGTATTAGTTGAGAATAATTCCTCATGGCTCAGAGGGTGGAGTAAATAAAAGCAAGCAGTGTTTTCTGCATGCTTATTCTTGCTTGTTTTGGATAAATCATCTAGGTACATATTTTATAGAGTGAGTATTTCTGTTAGTGGAGGAAAGTTCAATTATGACTGGATGGCAACACTAATGTTTCAGTAAATTTAATGAGAATGTTCTCTTTACTGTGTGGGATTGAAATGTACAATTGCAGTTACGACTTCTTCAGTAGATAGCCAGGATTTAAACAGATTTATATGCATACAAACATTAAGGCATATTTTTGATTACATAAGGGAAAAAAAACTTTGTGGGTTAAGCAGTGAAATTTGTATCTTTTTTAGAAAGAAACAAATCCTGCATGTTTTTGACAAAGAGACTCTCTAGAATGAGGCTGAAAGAATAAGTGGGGTATTACCTTAGGCTTTTTCTTTTGACCAGAATACCTCCTATCCTGTTGTATTCCCTCTTTTTGATCAAGTAACATTGATTAAATGCACACAGATGTTGTATAGTTACATGCAGATCAGATGAAAAATGAAAAATATTGAGAATTTAAGAAGCAGAAGTTTCCTTTTAGAGTGAGAAAATTGAGCAAAGCCACTACCTCAAGGTAAGGTATATAGGAAAGAACATTTTTAATTACTTTTAACAGACTGGTTTATTATAACTGGTTCCTTAAACAAAAAGAAAGAGATTGTTTGATTAGTTTTACTTCTTCCCTCTAGTTACAGATTTCTTCCTAGCATACTCTCTTTCAAGGTTTTCTGAAGTCTTTAAAGTGCAAATGAGCTTAAACTTTGGTGAAAGTGTAATGTTCTAAAAATACTAAAATTGAAATTTGTTAAAAACTAAGTACCGTTGAACTTTGACTATAGCTCCGCTTAGCCTTAAGGCTGTTTTTTGGTTTTGTAGGTTTAGGTCAGACCCTTAACTGAACTTCACTGGTTATAAAAGCATTTAGTTGCCTCGTATCTCTGTGTCTGTAGAGACATATACATATTTTCATGTACAGAATCAGGCTACCTTAATGGAAATTTTTAAGCCAATCAGAAAAAATACTAAGAAGAAGAATATGAATTTGAGACAGTCACTTTTCAGGTTTTAGTTACTTAGAAATGTTATACCTTTCTGCATGAACGTTTTGAGTAGGCTAGTCTGTTAAGTGTGCTCCAAACTGATGTCAAACAGTTCTTGAAATTACTAGAATTACTAGAATAAAAAATACACATTTTAATTACAGTCATATAACTATAAAACTTCGTAATGAATATAATTAGAATTATGAAGCTTAACAAGAAAATTAAACCTTTTCCAGCAATTGCAGATAACCTGCTGTTGTATCTAAACTTTAGGATTGTTGACTTTTCTGTCTGTAGTTCTTTCCATTTTGTGTTTATTTCTGGTCATAGCTGTCAGTACTTTTCCAACATGTAAAACTTGACTACAGATTTGACTATTTAAATCAGCTCTAGATAAAAGCAAACAAAGAGAGATTTTAGAAAATAACTGATGCATTCATGAAATCTTATTCGCAGGCAGTATTTGATAATTCAAGTATTCTTCCTCTTTTACGAAGTGAGATAAAGCTCCAAAAACTAGACTTAACTGAGAAAAGTTATTTCCTCTACTCCTCTTTAATGCTGAATTAAGAATTGCTGATAAGTATATAAAAAGAACATGATACATGCACTAGGCTTTAATCAATGTGGACACTAGTTCAAGAGTATTATGAGTGTTTTGACTTTGAGGATATTAGTGATCTTTCAGAAGTACACACGATTGTTCAAGTGCATACCTTGGGTAAAACCCCAAGTTAGTTTAAACTAAATATTAATTTATTGATGATTTAAGGCAAGATGAGCTTTATTTTGGGGAGTTTTAATTTAATATAGTCTGAGGCTTGATTTAAATAACCTTATCACCTTGAAGTTGTCTTAATGGTAGCTGCATTTGTTCTTTTGAGTTTCAGTTGATACAATGAAAATAGTGACATCTAGAAATCTCATGGGGACATAAAGGAAAATGTCGTATGAGGTACTGGTAAAGTTTTCAGAGGTGTGTCATTCTTCTAATAGCTTGAGGAACACCTGCCATATGTTGTATCCGTAAATGATCAAGGAGCAAGCAGCAGTTAATAGTATTTTTTGTGAATCTTATCACTGTGGAATTTGAGTTGCAATTCACTTCAACTTCTTTATTACATAATTCACTTGAAGATAGATATTTAAAAGCTGTGCAGTGACTATGAAGTCTTTAGAGTATTTCTGCTGGCTTAAGTCATCCTTCTTACTAAAACACTACCTTGGGAATATTTGTATAGGGGAGGTTTGCCAGCCCTTATTGTGTCTATGGTTCCTCTAATAAACATCATGGTGCAGGGAATAGTGCAGTTAAGGTTCCACCTGCATAACAAAATTAATGGTTGGTTTTGCAGTCGCAGGACAATAATATTGCAACTATTCAAGAATTTTGATCCTTCCTCTGTAGCTGGTGCAAAGTGTTCTTGTAATAATGTCTCGAGAGCTTGTTTTTTTTTCTCATGCTGATTGTAGGTGGCTTTGTTAGCAGGTGCTGAGATATGCAGAACGTCTGGAGGTTGTTGAGAGTAAGCTATGATTGTGACTTGGAGGCAGATATGCGGTATCTGCATGACACAGTAAACCAGCAAAGTAATGTTGATTGGTGACCTTGTAGTAGTATCACTAACTGCCATCAGAGTTCTGATCAGTGATGTGGGGAAGATAAGCGTTATGTGCACCTCCCTGAGCTTTCAGCAGAGATAGGAAGCCTGTATTTGGTCTGATTACACTAATTCTGAGAAAACTGTCCTTCTGTATAGTGCTTTCATGAAATACCACTGTGGATAATCCATAGTAAATGCTGTAATAGGACAGTCTCTCCATACTGTGTCGTGGTTTAAGCCCAGCCGGCAACTTGGAACCACGCAGCCGCTCGGTCACTCCCTCCCTTTTCCTTCCTCCCCCCGCTCCCGGAGGGATGGGGAGGCGAACTGAAGGAATGTAACTCCCACTGGTTGAGATAAGAGCAGTCCAGTAACTAAGGTATAATACAAACCACTACTGCTACCAATAATAATGATAAGAGGAATAACAAGGGAAAAGGACACAACCGCTCACCACCCGCCGACCGATACCCAGCCCGACCCGAGCAGCGATCTGGGCCTTCCGGGTAACTCCCCCCAGTTTCTATACTGGGCATGACGTGCTGTGGTATGGAATACCCCTTTGGCCAGTTTGGGTCAGGTGTCCTGCCTCTGCTTCCTCCTGGCTTCCCCTCCTCTCTGGCAAAGCATGAGACTGAGAAAGTCCTTGGTCAGAGTAAACATTACTTAGCAACAACTAAAAACATCGGTGTTATCAGCATTGTTCCCAGACTGAAAGTCAAAACCACAGCACTGCACCAGCTACTAAGAAGGAGAAAAAATGACTGCTGTAGCTGAACCCAGGACATACGGTAATTATAAAAACTTTTTAGTGAGAAGCCTAAGATGCAGGAACTTGGAAATACAGACCTTTGACAAGGGTCGGGAAGTCAAAGTATGGAAAAATTCAAAGGAAACATGGTAAATGCTTGGAGGCCAGACCATAAGCCTGGAAGCCAAAATGTGCAGCAGCACAGTCAGGAGAAAGGAGTATTTTCTCCTTTGAAGAGGTTTCATCTACTTTATTCTGCTGGGTCACTAGTGCAGCAACATTTTCTCAGGATCAGGCATCATACTTGTAGTCATAGAGCATATGGGGGGTTCTACACTGTTACTTAGCAGAGTTAATTGTTAGTGTGGCCTTCCATATGTTAGAAAAGTATTTAAACGATTTGTGTTGACTGCCTGCCATGAGTTCATGTGAACTCATGTAATCAGCCTCGGGAGTAGCTGGATGTGTCTGCATGTGTTTTGGGTAGAGAATGCAATGCTGAAGATGGTCTCAGTGGGTGATTAGCTCATTGTTTTTAGTCCCAGAGCTGCTGGTGTATGTTAATGCCCCAACATTTCACCAGCAGACATGAGCATCAAAATAGTAGCTCAGCTGTTACAGTATATTTTTTATAACATGCAGGATTAGTGAATGCTGTAATTATTTTCAAGAAAGGTAATAAAATTAATCTTCTCTCCCTGGAACGATAAGTCTCTGCATTTTAGGTGTGAAAATTATTTTAATAAAATTACTTCTAAAAATGTATAAACCTGTCACCTAGCCTCTGTTTTTGCAGAGGCAAAAATGTTCATTTTTTCTATGGAGACTACAAATGCTAACACAGCATCTCAGTATTCATCACCTTTGATCTTACTGAGGTGGAATGTGCTTCAGGAGTAGTGATTCTTACTCGTGTCATTTTGTATAATCTGGACTTGGGGATATAGTGGAGCCTTCCAGAAAAGTAACTGTACTTTTATATGATATTTGTTATGAATCATTCTAGGTGAATACTATCATTTCTTAATTCTAATTTAATTTCAGCTTTTCAGTGTTATCTGAAAGATGATCTCCTTTGAGTTCTCTGCATATTTATCAGCTGTTTAGTCAGCTACATTAGAAACTTGAGCTCCATAAAAAGCTATATAATGTAACACAAATTAATTTTACTTTTAAAATTACTTACGCTTTTGAATATCATAGTTTTAATTAAATTTGTGAGAAAATTTGCTTCCCCCTGCAGATGTATTTTGTAAAATGATTCAAGACTGGCGTTTACATTTCAAAATGAAGCATAGAACTTGGATAGAGATAACTAGCATGCTTTGGTAAATGATCTACTTAAAATTCTGGGTCTTTTTTTTTTTTTTTTTTAAGTGATTATGAAAAAATCCAGAGTGGGGGGTTAATGTTGGCTAGCTGCCCAATGCCCATCTAGCTGTTCTGTCAGTCCCCTCACTCATCAGGACAGGAGGAGAAAATAAGATGGAAAACTCCATAGGTTGATACAAAGACAGGGACATCACTCGCCAGTTACTGTCTTGGGCAAAACAGAATTGACTTGGGGCAGATTAAATTATTGCTGATTTAAAATAGAGTAGGATAGTGAGTGGGGAAAAAAAGGCAAAACCAAACCACCATCACGCACCCTTCCCTTTTTCCACTCTCAGCTTTAATCCTTCATTCCCAACTAGTTTACTTCCTCCCCTTGAAGCAGAACAGGGCTGTAAGGAGCAAGGGTTGTGGCCAGTTTGTAAGACTTCACCTTTGCCACTCCATCCTCCCACTTCTCTGCTCCAGCATGGGCTCTTGTACTGAATTTACGTGGCAATGTTTTGCAGGGATGGCTTCCGTGAGAAGATGCCAGAAGCTTCCCCCATGTCAGACAGAGCCAGTTCCAGCTGGCTCCAAAACCACACCACCACTGGCCAAAGCTGAGGCAATCACTAATGTGATAACGTATTTAAGAAAGGTAAAAACCACTGTTAACAGAATCCAGGAAAGACGGGTGAGAATCTGTGAGAGAAAACAGACACCCAGGTCAGCACAGGAGGAAGGGAGGAGGTGCTCCAGGCGCCAGAGCAGAGGTTCCCCTGCAGCTCAGGGAGGTCCATGGTGGAGCAGATTCCACATGCAGCCCATGGAGGACCCCATGCTGGATCAGGAGAATGTTCCGTGAAGTAAGCTGTGACCCCCATAGAAAGCCCATACTGGCATGGGCTCCTGGCGGGAACTGCAGCCCATGGAGATGAGCCCATGCAGAAGAACATTTTCTAGCAGGACTTGGGACAGTGTGGGAGAGCCACACTGGAGCAGACCATTCCTAAGGGATTGTACCCAGTGGAAAGGACCCACGCTGGAGGAATTTTTGAAGAACTGAAGCCTGTGAGAATGACTCATATTGGAGATCATGAAAACTGTCTCCTGTGGGAGGAACTGCATGGTGGGGTGTTACAGTCGGTATACAATGATTCCTCTCTGCTGCTCCTTCCTCCTCACAGTTCCCTCTGCTCTGGTGTGGGCTCTGCATGGGCCACAGCTCCTTTAGGAGTACCTGTCTGCTCTGGAATGGGCTCCCGTACATGCTGTAGAGTAGGTATCTGCTCCGGTGCAATGAAGTGCATCCACCTTCCATGACCTTGGTCTTTCTACTGCTGTTTCACATGCTCTTTGCATTCACTTCCCCTCTTTGTGTTTGGTGTGGTTTGGTTTGGCATTATTTTGCCATTTTAAATATGTTTTCCCTGAGGAGCTCAGCTGTGTGCAACACAGGGCAGCCCCGAGAACCCTGCAGACCCCCGCGCCAGCACATTGGCATCTGCACCCAGTGTAGTGATTTTCATTTCACAGCTAACAACAGGTTTCTGCAGATCAGGTTTTATCCCTAAAATGTGAAATTGCATGATTCTTACTGTGATTATCAAACAGGTGTTCATCATTCTTCTTATTGTACAATACTGTGTGAGAATGACATCATGGATGCCCGGGAATGTGAGATAAATTTCCTGTGGAATCTAGCTGTGGCCACAGGTCTGTGCTATACTATATAACTTTGATTTAAATGTTAATGTTACTTTACAGTCCAGTCTGCAAATGGCTGAAAAAAACTATGGGGTGTGGTTCAACATATCCTCCAAATAATTATCCTTGGCAGAGCAGCCTTTCAGCTTCCATTTATAAGCCCTGAACCCTCTTTATAAAAGCTTCTGAGAACAGTTTCTTTGGCATTGTTATTGAAGAAATTATTTTTTGCAAACAATTGGTTGGAACAGATCACTCTCATGCTGTCTGCAAAGTTTAACGAAAGATATAAATCAGAATGTATTTTCTATAATCAAGTGTAACTGTCCATTTATTGATGTTTTAGCCTGCTATGTCTATTTCTGTGATAGTATTAAAGTAATAGTTTTTAGGAATGATTTTCTGGTTGAAATGGATGTTATCGGAAAGAGTAAAACTTTCAGCCTGTTGTGATTTGCCACCCTTTTTTCTTTCTTTGCATCCTTGGGAAGCAGGAAAAACAGTCCACTGTTGTCGCACTGCTGAAATGTATGATAAATGAAGCTCTCTAAGTAGTGCAAATATGAGGAGGGTGATTAAGTCTGACAATTCTCATGTAAAAAAAAAAGTCGAGATGATAAATATCTCCTGTGATTAGTTATTAATTTAGTGCAAGGGACTAGCATCAGCCTAAACAATTTTATGAGTTGTGGCATTAAAAAAAAAAATAAAAATTGGAAGATAGGTATGCACTTGTTAAGCCAAAGGAGAAATTTCTTAGAGTTGATTGCTAATAATTAAAAATGGCAGACTTGACAAAAATGTGGCTTGACTATTTTCTGACTGACATTCCTTACAGAAATTAAGAAAGTGTAATGTTCCCTGAAGGCATGGAAATGACAGTGTGCTATAAATTTGAGTCCTTAGTGCATCATGAAATTGGAAAGGTTTTGTATATATATCATTTCTGTACAGATAAAATATTTGCTGTGTTATAATTTGAAGTAGTACAGAAAAGTAAAAGTTCCTTCCTACTCGTGCTCAGAAAAGAAGGTGTAATTCTTAACTGCAGTTATGGTGCATTCTAAGGTTAAAACCTGTAATTCACCATGCAGTCAGTATAGATACAGTACTTGCGGGAAAAAAAAAAGAAGGGATGGCTGTGTCAGTGGTTTACTGCACTGCCTATGTTGTTTGGAGTCTATCAGAATATCCATTATAAATAGCATTTGAAAGGCACATAACCATGTTCCAGATTTGCTCTAGGCTATTCCTTGCTGCATGGATTATAAGATGAAATTGAAAATAATTCAGCAATTCTGGTGTTTTGTTGATTGTTTTTTCCTGTGGATGTGAGCTTAAGACCCATGTTATTGGTGGGATCATGTCCTCATAAAACAGGAAATGTGCCAGAGGATATATGCTAATTGCCTTCAGTCCTGATCAGGTTAACTCAATGATCCCCCGTTTTCTCTTGTTAAAACTGAAGAAGGCTGGTATATGCTGAATTTTCTGTGATGTTAAATGTGGTTCATTTTGTGTGTTTGAAATTAAAGATTAACCAGTAAGTACTGGCTTGTAAAGGAGATGAAAAATCAGTGTACCTTCGAGAAGCTGTAGTAAGCTTGAAGAGGAAGATAGAGATGAAATTGAAGCTCAGTTGACAGGATGAATGACTAGGTAGTTCTGGGATTGGCAGAAATAATGTAATGAGGAAAGTAAGCAGTAACTTAAACAGAAAGTGGTGATCATGGTGATGCCTCTAAGATATAAGCATTCTACAAGTGAGTTACGGAAAGAAAAAAAAAATGCTGAGCAGTGACTTATGTTTGGATTGGAGTCTCATTGACTTCTCTGCATACTCGGTGGTTATGATCTAACAATTTTCAGAACTGTGGGCTGAGGTGTCCCCCAGTCTGTGCGTCTAGCTTTTATTCTCATGAAGTGAGGAAGAAACCGATATATACCCAGGTCTACATGCCAGAAGGGAGCTGCGACTCAGCCATGTCGTACAGCTAACTTTCAGAGGGGCAGAGTGTTTCCAGGCCTCAGAGTGCTGATCTGACCACTCATTAAAAATAATCTGCCTTTTTCACTGGAAACCATTTTCATAATGTGTAAACCATTCGGTGGCATTGTGCCACACCTGGAGTGCTGTGTTCAGTTCCGGGCTGCAGAGTACAGAAGAGACATGGACATACTGGAGAGTCCAGCAAAAAGCCACAAATAAGATGAAGAGACTGGAGCAGCTCTCCAGTGAAGACAGACTGAAAGAGCTGGGACTGTGCAGCCTAGAGAAGAGGCGGCTCAGGGGGATTTTATCAATGTATATAAATACCTCCAGGTAGGGTGCAAAGAAGAACACATTTCTTTTAGGTGTTGCCCAGCAGATTTATCAGAAAAAGGTCATACTGGTTTGGAAGAATACTGAAATAAATGTGATTTTCACAGTACAAACAGGAGATGAAAGACCTTTTATAGTTCTTAGTTAATTGTACTCTTGGTATATAATACAAAATGTGTTGATTCAGACTTATTTTTAGCATGTTTATAAATCATTTATTGATTAACATAGGATCTAACAAACTTAATTTTATATGTTTCTGATTACTGTGACTGAGAAGATACCTGCTTTTATAATCCACAGTAAAAAGCACGCTTTAAATATACACTTCCTTAGTGGAATCTTTTCAGGTGAATTTTACTTGCAAAGTCTAGATATCATCGTATTGTAGAAGTTGCTTTTCCATCCTAATCTCAGCAGCTATCCATCAACAAGGCATAACAATAAGCTTGTTAGATTGAGTAGTGTAAAAATTGTTACTAAGCAAGGCCTGTCAGATGGCATTCAAATATTCATGCAGTCTTTCCAGATACAGAAAGTAGTTTCCTGCTGTGAATAAAGTGCTTAAAGCAGAAGGTCTAACCTTCAGAATTTTATAGCTCTGTTGTTTACAATATATGTAGTTCTTTTGGCTGATAGTTTTCAGTACTTTCCGTTTCTATAAATCTGTATGCAATGATTCTGATTTTTTTTAAAGCGATCCTTTAAATTTTGCCATATGTAGGCTATATGGAGAGAATGCCTTTCCTGACATATTTGATAGAGATAGATTTGATAGATATTTTGTTACACTTGTATTTCAAAAATGCAGAAAAACTAAAACCATGAAATAGTTCAGTTAAAAAATCAGATTATTAATAGTGTGTTATTTTTGTTTACTGGTATATGACACGTTCTCTAAAAATAGTTTATAATAGTGTGAATCTAGTCATTTAGACTCTTCTCATATAAACATATGTAAATTCAATTTCAGGGTTCTAAGAATGTTTAAAACTTTTGAGTTAGTAGAACAAAAATGTAATTGAGCATATAGACTTGAAAGAAAGCATTTGTCTAATCTGTAATGCAAACTGTAGTCCCATTTTTACTTTCAGACATATCAGTTAAATATTGGCCAGCTGAATTTGGTTTAGAAAGTCTGTGCCATCCTTTAGTATTTCAGCAGGGGAAAATTAAGAAGTGTTTTCACAGGTTTTCTTCTATTAGTTGTCTTCTGTTCTTAGGAGACTGTGGCAGGAATTTAAAATGGTATTAGATGCCCCTGGGACAACCAAACACAGATATTCTGCGCAACATAGTTCTGCTTAGTGATCTCCATTTGGATTGTTTTCCTGATAAGAGGACTGGAGCACCTGCCATATGAAGACAGGCTGAGAAAGTTGGGGCTGTTCAGCCTGGAAAAGAGAAGGATGCGTGGAGACCTTATAGCAGCCTTCCAGTATCCGAAGGGGGCCTACAAGGATGCTGGGGAGGGACTCTTCATTAAGGACTGTAGTGGTAGGACAAGGGGTAATGGCTTTAAACTTAAACAGGGGAACTTTAGGTTAGATATAAGGAAGAAGTTCTTCACAGTGAGGGTGGTGAGGCACTGGAATAGGTTGCCCAAGGAAGTTGTGAATGCTCCAGCCCTGGAGGCGTTTAAGGCCAGGTTGGACAGAGCCTTGGGCGACATAGTTTAGTGTGTGGTGTCCCTGCTCGTGGCAGGGGGATTGGAACTAGATGATCTTAAGGTCCTTTCCAACCCTAACTATTCTATGATTCTATGTTTCTGGTCTCATTGTTGATAGTGATAGAGCAGAATTACCAGTATTTGTTATAGGTTGGAGTTGACTGTAGTGGACATACCTAGTTTTATAGAACAGCAATACCTTAGAAATTTCAGGTTACCTTTGACCCTTAATTCATCATTTAACCACAGAAGTCCATTTCATTTTAGCACTCTATAAACTTCCAGGGTAAAATAATATTTTATTAAAGATTTAGCATTCGGAATTCAAAAGAATAGTATTGAAATACAACTAAAACCTAGATTTACTAGTAATATTTTACTTTTCCAAACACTGCTTGAAAACTAAGACTAGATAGATGCCATTTGCAGTACCAGTTAATAATTTTTACGCATCATTTAATTATATTTTCTGTGGCTTAGTGAATTGCAGTCTACACCTCAAAGAGTGAGTGTAATACCAAAGTGTTCTGTAGACAACTCATCAGAATAACCTCTTCTGTATTCCCTCATCTCTTTACCTGTAGTGCTAAACAATTGTTTTAAACATGTGCTATTAGCAGAAAGTTTATCATTCTTACTATGAGGAGATTCTTGTCTCATTCTCATCTAAAAAAATGTGGTTATTTTGGTTACTGCGTAGTTGGTATAACAAAACATACTTTGTCACTGTGCTTGACAGATCTCATTTTCTAAGTAAAACATTGTCTTGCTTTGAGAAAAAAATCTTATAATTCTGTTGCAGGCTATTAAAAATTTGCTTTAAGTGTTTGAAATCTGAGGTCAAGTTTTAAAAGAAGCGTTTCAGGAGAGTTTTCAAAAGCACATACTGTTTTATTTTTGCCTGTAACACTGTTTTCATTCATTGCTTTCCTGCATAGTATATGTAGCTCTATAGTCAATACTGTCAAATATTTGCTGAATAAAGTTTGTAAAAATGTGTCCTGATAAGTTCTGATCTAAATGGTGACATATTAATGTATCTATGAATCTGAGTACGTACGAGTGTTAGGAAATAAATAAGGCAAAACAATGTTAAAACTAGATTGTTTTTAAAAAGCAGTACGAAAGTTAGTTTAAATTTTCACTGTTACAGACAATTTTTGCTAACATACCAATTACAAAACATAGTAGAGATTTATTGTTTGTATGTTAAAAGAATTACGGATGATAAAAGAATTACGGATAGTCCTCTCTAAGGACTGTTCCAAACAAAATACAATGAATTCACAAAACTGTACAGTAACATACAATAATATGAAGCATGTACCTCTTAGAAATGAAAGGTGTTTGCTGTTTTCACATTGATTTTTTTTTGTTTAGTTTTCTTTTCTTTTTTTTTTTTTGTGAAATAGTTATCCATAATTTTGTGTTGTAAGTGGCTGTAAGTTAAGGTTGGATGTTTTAAAAAATCTCCCTGAAGTGTTTTTTGTATTGTTTGCCAAAATGGAAACTGACAGGATAGAAATAATAACAACTGTTATTTTTTTTTTTCTCTAGATCTTGCCCTAGTCTTTATCCTCTCATTTACAGGCTTATTAAAACATTAACATTTATCAAATTTTTACTGGCTTCAGTTCAGGTTTGATTGTTAAGACATCTAGACATCTAATGATCACAGAATTTAGCCTTTAAGTTTCTTAAGTCTGTCCTAAATTTCTGTAATTTTTTTCCTCTTGTATAAATAACATACTGGATAATCTTTTTGGCTTGCTTTTGGGTTTTTTTTGTTGTTTTTTTTTAGTGCATAGATGTCTTTTGGAACAGAGATGATTAGTATGATTATAAAGCATTATTCAAAATGTAGCTGAACAATGGACTTTTTCCCAGTAAATTAGGCGTTTTCAAACAAGTAACCATGCTTGAAACAAGAATTATATTGGAAAATAAGCCATGTTATTTGGAGATAGTTTCATGTTGTTAAAAATCCACCCTTTGATCTCGATATCACAGAGTAGCTGTGGTTCCTTGGCTGGGCCATAAGACAGTGACAGTTTGAGGGCTAGAGTTTGTGGGAGCTCTGATCTGTGGGAGGGGACTAGGATGTCCCCAACCACTCTGAATGTTATAGTTTACAGTGACGTTATCTGCTACTATTCTATGAATTTTGTCTGTGGGCAATTTTTGCTCATTGGTACATTTTCTTCTTGAACTGTCCTGGTGCTACCAGCAGCTTCACTTAGATGTCCTTGAGTTCACTTACCACTCATCATCCTTTCCAGTTTATTTGGACATTACCCTTTCTTTTCTTTGTTATTTTCTTGATTATTAGCATTTTGAGTCAAACCCATATCTCCTGTTTGTACAGCATTTAACACAATCTCCAGCCCAGTCTTCATGTTGGCAAGATGATGCTCCAGCCCTATGCCCTACCTAGCTTGTGAAGGATGAGAAGGCAGGCTGCTGTACCTGCATGTCTTAGTAAATTTGTCCTTGCAATCATAAGCTGTAATTCCAGACCCTGCATTCTACAGTTTGACAGTGGATGAGCAAAACTAATGTACTGTAGTCCACTGGTGGTTTAGGTGATGATTTTCATGTAGCCGTTTCCCTAGACATTCCAACACATATATGGCAAAGACTCAAAAAATGACCTTGCAGCTAAAATTATTGCTGGATCTTCTATTTAATTTCAGGAAATTATTTTGTCAGGCTTATTTTTCCAGCTTCATTTTACATACTTCGAGTGTTCAAAGGGTAAAATAAAAGTATCTTAGAGCAAAGCAGAGCTCATCCAAGACTGCAAATTATGGTAGCCATTGTATCAGGAGAGAGGGCCTTATAAGCATGCATGCTTTTTTGTATACTGCCTGTTGCCTATCACAATCAGTCTTTTTTCAGTAAATGTCTTGAAAATAGTGGTATTAAACAGACATTTGCATCAAAGTGATTTCTGTTTTACCAAGTCATGCAGTTGTATGATGATTCATATGTATTGTTCATTTGCATCCTAAAGGATCTACAGGAAAAGCAAATAGTTAAATTTTGTAGGTACTTTGGATAAGCAGTAGCTCTGAGTTTGTGCTGTCTTAAACACCGGTGGTATAGTTTAGGTAAGTAATCCAGCCATATTCAAGTTAAAAAGCACCATTTTAATAGCAGTGCACATGTAAATGTTTAGAGACAAGAGTTACACAAAATCAGCTCTGCTTTTGGAAGCAGAAATTCAGCAAATACATACAGTGTTAATTACTCGTACAAAATATTGTCAGAATGTGAGACTTGCATATGATTTAAACTATTATCTTTACTCACACTATGTAAGTACAGTGATGTCCTACAATTTTTACCATAAAGATTACATTGTCTAGTGTAATATTTTAATGTTTCCTGAAATTTCAAGATACTTTTTTGCACTGAAATGTTGACTACTGTATAACGTCCATATACTTAAGTGTGTGTGTGTATATATATATATATACAAATGTATATATATGTGTGTGTATATATATATATGTATATATATGCGTGCCATGCAGAATTTGTTCAGGAACTTGAAAGTGAATTTTTGTAAAGAATTTTTTGTAAAGACTGCGTGATTGAACATAGGAGAAGTTTTACTGGTGATATGCTTGTATTATAGCGATGTGCTGGTGTCAAGACTTTTGAAGTCATACATCAAATCAAATAGTATTCTAAAATATCAGATTAAATCTAAATATTTTATCGTTAAATCTGTTTCATGTACTTGTTCTCAGTCTTAGAAAATTGATATGGTTTTTCAAGGTCATCATAACATCATTTTTAAAAACAGTATTAAAATCCTAATAACACACATTCTACAAGAAATTAATTTCAGTGTTTTCGCACATATACATTGCTAGTAGTAGTCCGTGTCTACCTTGAGAAGTAATAACTTCCTAAAATAGGATATTCTGTACTTCCCATTAACAGTCTTGGGTATTTTGATTAATGGCATAGCAGAAAGATCAGAATATATTTTTTGTCATCTCACCTTTGGCAGCACACAGTACCTGTAGAGGAGAGGAAGGAGTAATGAAAAATGAGGGCACAGTTCTAATAGTGAATTCTTCGGTATAAAATTCAACTCTGAGGAATTGCTAGTCCTTTCTGACATACACAGGTGGTTTAGATAGTGTCTGTATAAAACTAGATACTCATTTTACTACTTACTAAACAGGGGTTCTGAGTGAGTCAAAGGATAAGTGAAAGCATGAATTGTCAGGAAAAAACTTCTATTATGGTAATAGTGAAGAACAAATGTTCATTGAGGACACGATATTTGGGAGACTGGATGATGTAGAGTATTTCTTACATATTTGTCACTTTTCATTACTGTATATGATTTAGGACAATTTTTTTCATTCCTGTTTTCATGC
>NW_009944791.1:34062-37496 GCF_000696875.1 Nestor notabilis
ATGCTGTTCTACTGTCACATCAGCATGAAAAGGTGATTGAGAGTCCCATACTTTTGCTTTTTGGTTAATATGTGTGGAAAACGATAGAGGTGATGATTTGTCTAATTGCTTTACTGTAGTTACAATTATAAAGAAAAGGTCAATCTAGTCATTGTCAATTAAACTATGAAAGAAAACATGTTTATAGCCCTGAAGAACCATTATGTCAATTTTATGCTGTTCATCAGTGCATAACACATTTACTCAGATATATAAATCTTATCTTTCTTGGAATTACAGCAGACTTGCTCTATTACAGGCATTTGGTGCTGCTGAGTAAAGATAAACTTAAGTATTGTCTGTTAATTGCACATTCTTTCATTGCCCCGTGTTTCCAAGATTTGTGTACAATAAAACCTGGCTACTTTAATGAGTAAAAATGGATGTGCCAGATTGCAGTTTGCACCTTCTGTTTTCACATAGTAAAAACACTGTGGGTGAGAGGACAGTATCTGTTGCTTGTAGCTGCTATAGTTGTGTTGGCATCGACTTCAACAAGTGATATGGGGATACTTGTTAAAATTGCAAATGCTCTGTTTTAGGTACACTTTGTGCCCCTTGGGAAAGTTTAGTGTCTTCCATGGGTATTATTGTAGGGAGTACTTTGTAAGGACTTTGTGTACTGTGGTTACTCTTAAGTGATAGGAGACAAGGTGATGAGCAAGCATGAAAAAGTGTATCAACCATGTGGATACAAATATAGAGTGAAACTCTGGTCCTTGTGATTGGCTAGTAACGTTTTGTCTTTCTGTCCTGTATTCTAGTATGATAAACAACATGACCCTCTTGACAGAGATATTCACAGAGGTGAATAGCAGTGAAGGTGTCCAAAGTACCAGGAAGCCAAAACAGCAAATACGAGGGCACCATGTTTAGAAAGAGGGCTTAGAACAATAACAGGAGGCAGAGGCAAAGACAGCTGCTTATAGCTGGGCCAAGAAGAGCAGGGGCTGATTTTTCTTTTATTCAGGCATAGTTCAAATGAACACACATGACAGAGTGGCTGTGCAGCTGCTGTGTCTTGTGAAGCATTTGCCCATATGTCAGCTGACTGACTGCAAGTCCTGTCAGGCCCTCCATAGGTTCCTGGACAGTCCTTCCTTGGTATTTTTGGTTAGAACGGGCTTTGGAGTTATTTCAGCAGCCCATCGTTTGTTGTGTTTTGAACCAAAATTTTTGCCATGCAGTGCATTTTTGATCAGTTCCTTTTCAGGGCTTGTGGGGAAATCCTCTTAAAAGGCAAAATCAATGTTAGATGTACCATTGTCTTCTTCCATACTCTGCGTACCTCTGTGTAGTGTTGGTTTGTTTTTTTTTTTGTTGTTGTTGTTGTTGTGTTTATTGCTTTTTTTAATTAAAAAAACCCGCATCATTTGATGAAATTGTGAAATCTAATAGAGCTGATATTACTAGGAGCTATGACTCAGGATTGCAGGTTGACGTGGGAGTGGAGTGAAGGCCTCATCCAACTAAAGTCTCCTGCTTATTTTCCAAAAGAAAGAATAAACTGATAGTATATGGAACTTACATGCTGTGTCTAGATATATATATATTAGTAGTAATGTATGTTGTAAGTAAAGTTGCAGCTTTTGTTTATCTCAGGCATGCTACCTCTGTTTTGTCATTTGGTTATGGACTCAAACATTCTGGCAGATAGATGTTTGTACTTTCAGTAGAAATCTGTAGAACACCAGGTTACAAAGAAAATAATCGTGCCAGGGTTTAGAGGAACTATGACCTTTGCACTTCTCTGTTGTGTAGAAAACAAGGGGTAAGGTGAAAGCTATTGTGAATTTATTATTATTTCATAACCTTTGAAAAGTTTTTTTGTTGTTTGGGGATATTTAATCAACCTTGTAAAATAATTTTCCATTACTCACATGTGTTTCTGAGAATTTCTGGATACCTGTAATGCCTGTCTTGAGCTCTTGGTACAGAGAGCAGGAGGCTGGGTTTTGGGGACGGATTGAGACAATGAAATTGACAAGCTGAAACACTGTTGTCTATGATATTTAGTAGTTCAAGTTCTACTCACACTTTGTGCTGTTGTTAAAAAACATATGCTCAAAAGTTATGAAAGAGTAGTTAAGTTTTGAAGTTTTAAATTAGTTTCACACTATATAACAAGTACCTGAGGAATAGAGATTTGATTTTAATCATCCTGTATTGCAAGCAGAATAAGCTTTATACTTCAGAAAAAGAAGAAAACCTCATGTATTTTTTTGCATAATAGATTGGTTAAAAAAGAAAATTAAGATATGCTGAAACATTTTGGGAAACTGTATGGTCCCGTGAATGTCATATCAGAATTGAGTACTATTATAAGCTTTACTGCTGCTGTCTTTTTTTAGCTTACCTCATTTAAACTCTCAACGACTCCATTTCTCCTTCATAAAACAAGGAGGGGTAATGACTTTTTTAAGGACTATTAATTAAAAGATCACAAATATTTATTTTCCATCTACAAAGCACAGCTGAAGTGGAGACAGATCATTCATTGTATGTATTTGGAATTGAATTTAAGAAAAGCAAAAATGGCTATATTTCAATATCTAATAATTTGAGTATCTGTCTTAGGAGTCTGATAACATACATCAGATTTGTAGTGTTTGTAGCTCTGCAGGAGTTTTTTCATATATTGAAAAAAGACTAAATGAAGTAGAGTATATAGTTATTTATAAAGACAGTATTTTATTGTTTAGAGATTTACTGTATTCATTTTTCATTTGTGCTGTGCTTCCCCAAAAAAGGAATAAGAATCTATTAAATACTTGCAGAAAGAGATCAGAATGCATCACTTGCTGCTGTAGTACTGGGAATTCTCTAATACTTAACAGAAGTTGAGATTTGTAGTTGTAGTATTCCCTTGCAAAGGAACGTAACACTTGATTGCTTGGCAAGTTTCTCCTTTCTTCTTCCTGGGTAGTCTTGTCGCATTTATTTCTTTCTCAAGAAACAGAATAGGGACTATGAAATATTTATTTATTCATAAATTTTGAAGACTAGTCTAGCTCATATTTATAAATCCGATTTTTATATCCTTCAGAATGAAGTTAATACAATCTTTCTGTTACTTTAGAGTCTTATTTTTTCCATGTGTTTTGCTTTTCTGATTTGAACAGAGGCTGGTATCACATATTGAAAGAAATAGGTAAGAAATCAACAGTCATTCATTATTTGTGTATCTATCTTCTAAGTGCGTATAAAATTACAGCTGGTAAAACCTGTGGGTGATGCAAGAAGAAGAGAAGTAGTAAATAACAGTGATGCCAAGCCATCTGGATTATTTTAGTAAACTAAGCCCATGCTGAGAAAAATGCATTTGAGTATAGCCATACACAAAATTGTATATTTAGGAACAAAGTATGCAGAATACACCTACACGATGGGGAAAG
>NW_009944791.1:37527-38480 GCF_000696875.1 Nestor notabilis
TTAAGAGCAGTGATTCTGATTTAGGGATTATGAAGAGTAAAGTGCACTCAAACTATTATCTAAATGTGAAAACACCATCTGTTGAAAGGGGCTAGTGTGAATTAGCTTATTTCATCTTTGCATATACCGTTAAAAAGGATAATATCACACTGTGACAAACAGTTCCCTTATTAATATTTGTTTAAAATAAAGGAATATGGTCTTCTAACATTTCAGAAAGATTTGAGGGCAATTGACTTGCAAAACGGTGAAATTACTAAATCTGTAAATAGGAATGAAAGAACTTGTATTTGGAAATAGACATTTAAATCTGAAATGAAATAATTTAAAAATAATAATTGCATCTTAGAATGAATTACAAAGGAAAGTGAGTTCTGCAATTCTTAATTTTTTTGCATTTTTCAGATTTTAACTGACATGTTTTAAAATTTCCATAAACCACTGGGTTACTCATATATAATATAATTAGAATAGGATCAGAGAGCTTGGACCTCGGGAGGTCTCTACTCCTGGCCCCTTCTCACAGCAGGATCAGCTGTGAGACAAGATCAGGACAGCCAAGTATCAAAGTCTCTTGAGCACGTGGTCTGCACAACCTGTCTGGGCAACCTGTGCCACTGTTCGACTGCTCTCATGGGGGAAATGTCTGAAGTTCCAATGTACAAAGTTTCAACTTAAAAAGTTTTTCCTTACTCTCCAAGCATGCATGTGCATGAACAGCCTCGCCCTGTTCCTTTGATGATCCTGTAGGTACAGGAAAACTGCTTTATGTGCCCCCAAAACCATCTCTCCTCCAGGCTGAAAATGCCCCTCTGCCTCTTCTCACAGGGCCTATGCCTCAGCCCCAGACCGTTGTTGAGGGATACTGCTGGCCGCCTTTGCTGCCAGGGTGCACTGCTGGCTCATGTTCATTTTGCTCTCTTCCAAGCTGTCGTGGTTTAAGCCCAGCCGGC
>NW_009944792.1:0-16377 GCF_000696875.1 Nestor notabilis
CCAACCCTAACTATTCTATGATTCTATCTTTCTAAATCACTGCAAAGCCAGTTCTTTTTGTGAACAGTCTGCCATTTTTCTTACCTTGTTTGTTCTCATCATAAGGACTATGGGTAGAAAAGTGTTTTGAAGTTGTGCACTCTGCTTCACAAACTAATGTCTTCAAAAGTGGCTGAGCTTCATCCAAACCATACTGGACAGCCTCAAACAGCATCCGTCTGAGGAATCCAGTGTTAAAGAGGGGTCCTGACCTATGAAATGCAAGACAGGTGAAAAGTTGAGACTTCTTAATGAAAGCAAAAAAGTTGCTCTAAAAACCTCCTGCCCAGATTGATCAGCAGTTATGTTATCAGACTGACTGAGTTTTTAGCAATACTGAACTGCTTTCTTTGTAACGACAGCAACATTGGTCTCTTGTTTAAAAAAAAAAAACAAAACAGGATCTCAGGAATGGCAATTTTATTTCTGCCCTACTATGTTGAGAAAGTAACTCAATCCCCAGAAGAAAGGTACTGTCGATTGTAAGCCATTTTTAACACTGCTTTGAAATGGCTGAAAGACTTAAAAGAGATTTATTCTTGTTTCTCACAAGAGAAAATTCGAAGTATTAATTACCAAGCAGTGTATTATTTACTACTGTCAGCCATGTAAGGATTTACTAAATAAATTCTCCACAAGTACAGAGTAAAAAACCAGTTGCTTAACATTTGGCAACTAGAGGAATAGAGACAGGTTCTGTGCAGGAGGTATTACATCAGTTGTACTAAATCTGAACTTTATAGCAAGGTTGTTATTGTTTATTAACTGGTTTGAACTCTATTAACAAAACCAAGAACTGAATACCCTACTAAATTCAGATAAATTAAATGTTTCCTGAATTCCTCCCAGTTGCTGCACCTCTTTACCCAGCAGACCTGCACTTTTATTATATGACTGAACAGCTGACCTCCAGAGGTCCTTCCAACCTAAATTATTCTCCAATTCTGTATTGTGTTCTGAACTTACCAGAGAGGACCAAGAGCTACTGCTGTCTTCCCGGGCATACTGCCATGACAATCACAAGGCAGCTGCTGGTAAGGGTTTTCTGCAACAGAAAACCAGGAAAATAGTCAGCAATGCCTGCATTACCGGAGAGATGACATAGATAGGAAGTAGTAGCTTACTTCAGTGGAGGTATTTAGAAGGGCAAGACACAGCGGAAGTGTGACACATTCTCACTTCTGCCAAGCAGTGCTTATGAGAATTCAGTGATTGATACGTAGTCATTGTTAAAACATTGAGGACAAAAAAAAAAAGTCATACAACTTCCTCTGTTTCTTGGCAGACTCTGAATAACAAGGAGATAATGAGCCTTCCTACACCTCACAGAAGTAGCTGTCCAAATTAACAGTAAATATCAACAGAGAAAAAAAACTAACAGCCAATTACATCTACAAAATAGAGCCCACCTACAAGTTTTCTAAGCCAAAGTCAGCTTGCTTGCAATTAAGTCTTTAAGTATACAATTAACTTGCTAATTAAGATTTCTATCATAACACTGTACTTATTGGTTACTCATTCCTGTCCTCAGTATCTAATTGATTTAGTAACAATTATTAGTAACAAGCTCATTGCATGCTCATGCACCTTATTTCATGTGGGGCAGTCAGACACCACAGTTAGTAGTAAAGATATCCAAGAAACCAAAGCTTTGAAACAGGGTTTTTCCTTTTATATTAATTCAAACTACCAGCTGGCTGGTAGCTATCTCCTAGCTTAATTTTTGTCTCCTACCTCTGCTAACTTGTGTCTAGAGCCCATGAACAGTCAACTTCTAACCTAGAGGCTGCCTTCATCTACCATTAAGTATCATATGAATTACAGGAATGGTGCACACCTTTCCTACCACACCTGCCAAGATACTTCCAGGCATGTACAGATACAGGGGAAGAGATACCGTTTAGTCCACTACATATTATGGTAACTGAAATGAACAGCAGAAAAGCAATCTGACGCTGAAATCTACCAAGCTGCCACTGTACGTAGGAACCAAACGGCAGCAAAGACTGTGCCACTTTTCATGCCCTTTCCTGAGAAGACAGATCCATGGATGTATCAAGCATCCTGGCAGCTTCAGCAGCTATAGCTAGTTAGGAGTATGTCCTGTCTAGAAACAAATCAAGTGCATTTACAGCAAAATCCATGCAGACAACTAATCTAATCCAGTACCACAAAGCATGATGCCTTCTCCACATCATACAATGAGGTAGAGATACCTTCTTTGCCTCATACAATACATTCACTGTTACATTAAAAGGATGTAAATATAAACAAGACCTAAAGCATGAAACATACACAGGAATCAGACCTTCTAGAAAGTGCAAAAGAAGAGCCATTTACCTTCTACCATGTTACCCTCTTTCTGAAAAATTCTCTCTTCGCACCACTGGCAATGGATGAGGTATCTTATCTTCTTGGCTGAATCATCTGCAGGGGATGGTCCCCTTAAAACTCTGACCACTACTAGAACAAAATGTTCTAGAGCTACTGCAAGTAAAACTTCAATGCCTTTGTTACAGCGAGCTGCAGCTCTATAAAGAAAAAACAAACACAAAACCAAATTGTACTGAAGTTAGCAGACTAACATTGCCACAGACACCTGAACCTGCTGCAAGATTCTTGAGGTCATCCACTTTCTAGAAGGAGATACTAAAGAGCTGAGAAAGTGATCAGGAGAAAGCGTGTTTTGTAAGTGCCTAGTTTTGTCTCATTGCTGGAAAGCTAAGCACATCTTGCTTTACATCCTTTTATCATGTCTAGAAATACTGTTTTGCCACCTGCATCATCTTTCTTTCCAAATACCTATCTATTGCCATGATACTGTAACAAAAATATGTTGTTTCAAAAATGAAAATCCGAGAATATACAAATGTAGAGGGACACACATGATGGTAAATTATTGCATGTTAATTGAATAAAGACTACGGGAAGGCAAGCCAGCTGTTCCTGAGTAGGTAAGCGTTGAGAACAAAGAAATCTTTAGGGAGTTAAGAGCACGTAGCCCAGAACACAATTAAAACTTTGCTTGAGCAAAATGTCTGTAATCTAAGAATATTCTGCAGGGAACAACCTCATGTACACAAATCTAAACATACTCAGGACAGTATTTGCGCTCTGGCACTCTGAAGACCTCTGCTTAATTTCCTCCTCATCTTTCCTGAGCAGTTGGCCCATCCTCTTGCCTGCATTTTTTTCTTTTCCTCCAGTTAGGAACCAGGTTTTATGTCTTCCTTTATTTAACAGACTGAATTTACAGAGAATATCTATATGCGGATGACTAATTTCACAAGTCATTAATTACATCTATCTTATTAACCTCAAGCATGAGGATCTGAACATCGGTTTCCACTGAAGCGAAACTAGCTCTAATATTTAGCTAGAAGCCATTCAAGCAACTTAATATTTCCAAAGTCCTATGCAGCACTAAAATGACAACATTGACAGAGGAATAAAAGAGTTTGCAGAAAGGCAAATCTGGGTGTTATTTTTTTTATTACCGTCACCAAAAAACCTCCCCACCATCCCAACCCACTACCCTATTTATGCATTTATACATTTCCCAGTCCTTTAGTTAAAAATTTAGATTATCCCATACCAGCACATAAAGAATATGAAATACTAATTTCAGAACAAGAAGTCTGGCTTTTACAATTACGGAGTTCTGGAAAGTCAACATGTACAACCTACAGCAGCAGTCTTAGGTCTTTTATGGCTAATAATTTTCTAATAACTTTTCTACTATAATTTCAGCTGATTTAGCAGTACCTTGTCACAGCAGCAATTACTATTCTGGCTGCCAGCTCCTTGTAGTACTCGGTTCTGACAATATTACATCCATAATGACGCAGGGCAACGTGTTGAGCCTTTGCATACAGAGAACTGATGTCTGTGGATGTCAATGACACAATTCCAAGATTTCTCACATTTCTAAAGGCAGAATCTAGATAATTCACAGAAGTTCCAAAGGGGTCCAAATGGCTGAAAAGAAAGTGCCGCTGAGTATCTATAAATGTTCAAGAGTTCAGCTTTAAACTGAGGAAAACACTGTTTTTGTAAACTTCACCCATGATCGCATTTAAAACAAAGTAGGAAACTGGACTAAAATTTTCAGCACACCTCTCATGAATTACTGTCAAATACTGAAGTGTCAAATTGTAAGACCCAGGGAAGCACTGTGTTGAATGAAAAATACACATGACCACAAAGACAGCAAGTACTTCTTGTTGCATCCTGACCCACTGACTAATTCAAGTTACAAGAATATTGCCCTGATGCTTACCTTCATTCTTAAAGGGAAGCTTCCAAAAAGAAAAATAAACTGGAATGCACGCATTTGAAAGTATGTACTAAATAATTAGGGTATTTTTCAGCCTGAATACCTGCTGCTTAGATCTGGATGTTAGTACCAAAAAAAACCCCAATCATTCATTTTGATGTATCTATAAAACCAACTTGGAAAAATTAGCATACTTTAACTGAAAATCAATATGCCGCAAAATGGATGAAAACAAGAGATGCAATGAAGTTCTACACAACAGCACACAGAGTTATGAACTTTAAACTAATTAGGAGTTTTAAGGAAAAAAAAAAAAAAGACTAATTTGACACTACTCTTTATCAAACAGATAATGAAATTCTATATAAAAAAAGTTTGGCTTAAAATTTTCATGTACATTTACAGTCCATTCTGGATGTCAGAAGTGCTTAGTATTTTTTCCAGTGATTTCAAAACCATTTATGATTAAAGTTCTATTCCTACACCATTTCTGGGACAGCAGAATTACATTTAAAATACCAAGTGACTGCTGGTTGTTCCAACAGTCCAACTTTCCAAATTATCATATACTGGGAGATGAGGTAGGGTGCATCATTATCAGACCAGATAATTATTAACAGAAACATTCAACACTTACATAAAATCAAATGATCTCAAATGCATTATAACATTGGCATCCATTTTTGTCACCTCAATGGTATCAGTATTTCCTTCTTCATCTCCCACAGCTTCATCATGGTCTTCTTCCTTAATGTTTAGTTTCACTTTCATTTTGTTTAAATGGCAGTTTTCCTGAATCATTGTCACAGAGTTTTCATTACAATCATTAATCGTAACTTTCACAGAACTTCTGAGGTGCTTTGCCCATTGCAATCCCATTATACCTAAGGAAAGACAGAATTGTAACTCCCTGTCAGAATAAGGATTTCTGGATTGTTGAACTCGCCAACAAAAAAAAAATTGCCTTTTTAAATACTTGTAATACAGAAATGTGTGTGATGTGAATTTCAGCATATTCATGCAAAAAAGTGTTGGCGACCTTCTGCCTCAGCACAGTGACAATGGGGTATGTAAAGGGACAATATGTCTGTCACATTCTTATATGATTGATAGACTGGAAGACCTGTGATTTTTGTGGCAACCTGGACCCACAATCCTGGCTTGTTTAACAATCCAGTGTAGCAGACAAGACTCCTTTGACAGACCACCATAAAACATGAACATGAGAGTAAGTGCTGGGAAGATTTTCAGGCTGCCTCTAAGTGTTTACTGCTGACTTTTCTAGTAAAGCCTGTGATTACATTGTAGAGTACAGGACAGGATGTACTGTGAGGTCTGGCCTAGTTCAGAATGGTGATGAATTCATTAGCAAGAATTTTTATACAAAATGCTGAGCGGTTACTGCTGTTCTCAACTATGACCTTAAGTTTACAGTAGCTGTCTGGTAATAAGGCAGCAATCCAGATCTCTTCAGATTTTAGTTCCAGATGGTTGACAGGCACTGATATAACTACTTTATATTTATAGTTCATGTTCAGAATTTCTGTAATCAATTAAGAGATGATTCTGATATAGAAGCTTGGATTCATCACTGTTTTTAAACCACAGGTTGATTTTACAGCCAAATTCCACAGCCATGGAGCCAGAAGATAGGTATGACCTTGGACACAAGTTTAGAAAGATGCCATTTCATGGCCATTAAGGCAACTGATTTTAAGGAGACCAATAAACTTTGATTTAATATTACGTACAGTCTTTTTAAAAGGCCTAATACCAGGCTCTTGACAGTTGTTTTTTTTGTATGGAAGCTGATGACTGCCTAAGGAAGAAAATTATTATTTACTTCACAGTATTTTTTAATACTTTTAAACCTCAGTTACTACTGATTTCTGCAGCTTCATACTACTGGATATTAGCCAAAATATTAAAGAAATTGACTTTACCAGTGGCACCAAAAGCATCCAAACACTCTATAGGGTTACGTTCCTCAGCCAGAACAGCTAGTGCACAGAATATCAATTGCCTTGAAAAGAAAAAAGAATGGTCATAGTAAGTTGAAAAATATTTTTCCTTATTTATTTCCCTTGAATATAAAACTAGAACATTTAACCTAAACTCTACCTTTTACAGAGAAGAATTGTAAATCGAAAACCTCAACTACCTTTAACAAATTCAATTCTACAGCAGATATTCACATGGCAAGATCCTGAATCAACTTACTAGTTACTCTTAACACTGGAAAAAGTGGCTAGCATTCAAAAGTAAATATTGTTTTTCCTACTTTCCTAGCACAATCTGATACGACCCTACTAAAGCTCTGTGTTTAAAAATATGTCCTGTAGAGCAATGAAATTCCACTGTGTTGGGGAGCAGGCCTGGTTCTTTTAGACATGGCCATACCGTGAGTTGCAATGGCTTTCATGAGAGGTATGTCCTAGCTTTCAGACGTATCTGAGCTAAACCTGGAAGCTCACATATACACAGCACTGAGAACATGAGGGGTTGGCATGGGCTGAAGTGCAGTCCCACATGTTGGTGTCAATTCTCACAGCCTTCCCCTGTGGTACAGACACCATTTATGACTCCCCTCAAAAAAAGACAATGTTTCTGTCTTCATCTTTTTTAATGCAAATGATGAGAAGACACTTGCGAGAATCTGAGTCCCAAGAGAAAAAGGCCTAGATATGAAAAGTGTAAATTTTAAGTATGCTGCTCTTCAGTTAGACGAAAGAGAGCAGTGACTACCCATAGTATCTTGCGGACAGGAACAGAAAAACGCTGCTAAGTGTACACAATAAAGTTAGTTTTCAAGTGTGCTTCTTTCAAATCCTGTTAATTCTCCATAAACTACTCATTACAGAAAAATACTTCAACTGCTTCAAAATTATAGTATTTCCCATATAGTGTTCTTGGGTTTAAGTATTATTTGTCAAGTGAAGTTTTCTGATAGAAAACTATTTCTCCTGCCCTCTGAACAAAAGTTTTGCAGAGTCTGCTTTTCAGAATGGATGAATATTTTTCACTACAAACTCAGAGATCCCCTGGTACATCCTCCCACTCTCTGATCTCTTACCTGTTGAGTTTCATTTTAGGATTAAAATAAGAATCTGTTTTATGAGGTGTGGAGTAGTTGGGAAGAACCTGCACATCTGTGGCTGACTCTTTCAGCACCTCTAGAGAAGATTTGGGAGCAGGAACTGGAAGAAATAATCGTGACGGAAGGAAAGAATTAGTGAGAACTGACATTAACACATTTGATAAATTAAATTAGGAATTTGCTCCCATATAGCGAGAAATCTGGGTTATGCTGTAATTCAGCAAGCACACAGATCAGTTAACAAGTACATGTGGGTAAAAAAGCAAGCAACAATTTAGCCTCTAGTCCTAAGAGCAGCAGATATGGATCAAACTCTACCACAATTTTCTACCCATAAAACATCAGATTTGTTTCTCAGTTGGACTCCTCTGTATCCACTCAAATTTAAGAAAGCAATCCCCTGAACCTGAGGCTTAGCACATTCGTTTTGTATGTTCAATTCCTGGGCTGCATAAAAACAAGCGTGACCAGCAGGACAAAGGAGGTGATCCTGCCCCTCTACTTTGCTCTCGTGAGACCCTACTTGGAGTATTGTGTACAGTTCTGGTGTCCTCAACATAAAAAGGACATGGAGCTGTTGGAGCAAGGCCAGAGGAGGGTCACGAGGATGATAAGAGGGCTGGAACACCTCCATTATGAATACAGGCTGAGAAAGTTGGGGCTGTTCAGCCTGGAAAAGAGAAGGCTCCATGGAGACCTCATAGCAGCCTTCCAGTGTCTCAAGGGGGCCTATAAGGATGCTGGGGAGGGACTCTTCGCTAGGGACTGTAGTGGTAGGACAAGGGGTAACGGGTTCAAACTTAAACAGGGGAAGTTTAGGTTAGATATAAGGAAGAAGTTCTTCACAGTGAAGGTGGTGAGGCACTGGAATAGGTTGCCCAGGAAGTTGTGAATGCTCCAATACTGGAGGTGTTCAAGGCCAGGCTGGACAGAGCCTTGGGCGACATAGTTTAGTGTGTGGTGTCCCTGCTCATGGCAGGGGGGCTGGAACTAGAACTAGATGATCTTAAGGTCCTTTCCAACCCAAACCATTCTATGATTCAAACATGAAACACTGCCAATTAATTAAAACCCTATTAACACAATCCTGAATATAGATCAACGAACTGCAAAAAATCCCTCAAAATACCTTGACCTAATCTCTGTACATTATCAAACAGCTTCATGAAATGTGTACCGTCAGCGCAAACATAGGGACAATTTCAGCACTTAACCTTTGTATGAACCATACAGAGAGTAATACTTCACAACATAAAATCTAAACAGGATTTAGTTAAAGGTATGGAATATGGTATGGATGGCACTACTATTGCTTCTCAGATGTGCAAACTGATGTCCAGACACTAAACTACTAGTCCTAAATGCGTATTGATAACAGGAAGAAGTTTGAACCTCATGGCTCCCAGGTTCATCTTTACTATAGTGTATCAAGATAAAATCCACACGCCTACACAGACATAAAAAAGAAATCAGACTAATTCTCAACACAGGCTACATATAAAAGGATTGAATGGTTTACATAAGTAAGAATCTACCTGTAATAAACCTTGATTCAGTTTCTCCTTTATTCACATGACGATTGATATGACCTATCATGTCAGTTCTTCGCGTGATAGTTGCTGAACAGATGATACAATGGTAATGGGCTCCCATCTTTGAAAATGTCTGTAAAATACATGTATTTTTTGAATATATAAACATGGTTAAAGCAGAGCTATACCTGAACACAGGCATATGAAGTCATCTGTTACCTCCAGCGCATTCAAAATATTTTGAATCTACAGCTACAGAGACTGCGCATAATCATACCTGCAGAACCAGCACAACACAGCACAGCTATCCTGCCACAGCACCACGTTCAACTGAACTCTGCCAACACGCCATACACCCAGCATACAGGGAAGGAACTGAGAAGCATCTATTGCCTGACCTAATGAACCTTTCATCTCTTCCACACAAAGCTGCTGTTTACTCAAAACACTGTGACTGTTTTACGTGATCTAGGCAGCTACACACCAAAATAAGATATCCAACTACGTTCAACTACCCAAGGATTACATCAAATACTTGTATTTTGGACTGATAATGTTCTGGTATCCCACACCAGACAGGAAGACATATTTTGCAACTAAGTAGATTGCAGAAGTTCCTCTACCCATTTCCCTCACTCTGTAGGGTAACAAGTATTTGCAATTCAGCATTTCTTACCTGGTCTCCAACAAGGTTTGGTTTCACTGGATGACAAGGTAAGTGACAGATGCACATTCTGTATCCTGGAAAACAAGTTCTTGTCACATCACAGTACACTAGGTAAAAACAAAGTAATATGCCCTATACTCCATGGTCTCATTTAAGATTCCCAAATACTGCCACGAGAGAGCAATAAGAACATTGTCAATTATTTGCTACATTCACCCTTTTCACAAGGAAATTTATCAGCTAATTATACATTTCAAAATTTAAAATGCACAAAAATTACATATGGGCTATTCATTTTAGCAAGTCTGTTAGCATCCTACAAAGCTACATTGAGTCTTCAGGCTATATGGTACATAACTTTCAAAACTACTTACAAGCATTTTACAAAAATATTTTGACCTGGCTGAAAGATTTGTGTGAAGACTCCTGTAAAACATATGTTCCACAGCTAAAAAAAAACATACCAAAGAACACCCAGCACAACAACAAAAAAGACCTGCATGCAAAACCAGAACTCCAGTCTGATCATTTTTAGTTTAACTTTAATCTTGTCCATCTTCCAATTAATCATTTTATTCCCTGCAAACCCATACACCTAGTTCTTTAAAAAACACATACTGCTCACTTTCTTTTCCTTCTTAAAAGTTCTTGTAGGGACTCTAATGCAACTTACAAGCAGACCTGTTAAAAAATAGATAAGGCTGCCAAACACTAATACCAAATAAATACTTTAATTAAGTACTTACTGAAATTATGGAACCTTTATAACGAGCCAAAAATGACCACATGTGCATTGTCTGATTATTAACAATATAACCAAAACTTTCATTAAAGTAATTCTCATTACATACATATCTTAAATGTTATAGCAGTTTTCATGACATGCCAAGCAATTGTTTCGTTTGCATGCAGAATAGAGAGTTCTTTTACATTTACATTTTGCATCCCAGGTCAAAATCCATTGTGTCAAAATACGGTTCTGATTCCAAGCTGGTTAACAAGATGGAAGTCAAGAGGAATTTAAAAAGATGAAACACAGAACAGTGTCCTACATGTCCATAATTTCTTCTAGCATTTACTGTTTAAATATGATTACCACTACCTTCAAATTCAACAGAAACTTTCCAGTGTAAATTCTGAAGGTGACGATGAAGTTTATGACTATAGCAAGCTCTGAATTTCTCCTCAGGACACAATGGACAAGGCTTCTTTTCATCTGAAAATACAAATAAGCAAAAAGTATGAGAAACATACAAAATGCGCTTACCACTCATGTTAATAGAAATGTATGCTAAGAGGAAAAAGAATGAAGGTACCATTAATGGAAGTTAAAGATTAATTCCCCAGGGTATATTCCATTGTGGGTACACACAAACTTCAATTTGCATTGCCTCTTTCTACTCAACTGAATCTAGACAAGAACCACTATTACTTTGAAGATCATCAACACCGACAATCTTTAGCTTTTGTTTTCTCCAGCAACATGAGGCTAATGCAATATCTCTAGATTGCTGCAGAGTAACAGGATTTTATAGACAAAGTCTAGACGCCGTGTTTCAAAAAACACCCCAACCCAACTGAAGAGGTTAAAACAAGAAGCTGTCTTTCCTTCTCCTGAATCTTTTAGATAAAAAAAACCAGCTGTTATCTTTTTAAGCTGCAAAAAAAGAGAATGTACTCCATGTTAAAGTAATTTTTCTTCTTTGTAATCCTGTGTAAGGGACAAAAAAGCAAAGGCAAGATTATCTGATATCAAAGGTGTTAAAAGTACTAACCTAAATAAAAACTAGCCATTGGGAGACGAATGCTGTAGAGCTGTACGCAGGGATTACGTATCAGAACATGCACACATCTGCTGCTGGGGCTTAAGACTGCTGAATGTAAACCAACCTCTTGTGGAACTTAGCAGAAAAGCTTCTATGTGTTAGAACAGTACTGAAACATGCCACGCAAAATGGGCATCTCTAAAACCAATTACTTGTCTTAGACTTGCAAAACAGTGAAATTCCTTTATGACTTTCTAATGAGTGGATTACTATGCTCACGCAGAGTGCCATGCCACTGATGCCAACAAAGGCAGCCTGAAGCTCACCAAATAAATCACCAGTGCTCTCTAACATTGCTCAGCCTCTTTTATTGACTTGTGAGATACTTATAATCTATCTCCTAATTAAAAATGAAATTAACTCTATAAAAGTTTTGGCGTATTTGTTAGTAAAATTAAACAGACATGGAGGTAGGATATTATTTCCATCAATGGCCACTGTAAAAGATGATTCAGGCACAAAAGCTGTACGATACAGAGCCCATGTGGACACTGATGTTTTTTGTGATCTATGAATAAAAACTAGTTTCACTTGCAAGGGCTGCCACTACCAGCACTTAATATATAGACGTAATCAGAGAAAACTAAAAGTTGTAATAAAAACACTTTGCAGTCTTAAAGCAATCCTCCAATATAGATCTGCCTCAGAAATTAATACAAAGTGGGAAAAAAAACCCAACAAAACCAAACCAAAAACCCCCAATCATCCGAACAGAATACCTATTTATTTAAACTGATACTTAAACACTGCAAAGACAAGAATTAGCTTCCCTGTTATTCTGGCACTGGAAGTAAAATAAAAATGAGGCTAAGCTGCTGAGGTATAGCTAGAATTAATATTGTGCTGATCCATGCACACTGCCAACACTAGGAGTGTTACAATGCAAAGGAAAAAGATGGAAAGGAATCACCAAAGCATTAAATTTACTGAAAGAATACAATATTTGATAAGCAAGGGAACAAATCATAAAGCTATTTTTTATGAAACCCTTAGTCTTCAAGCATTAGAAATACAGATACTGTGTTAAAAACTAAGAAAAAATGGAAATACCTGTAATATGAAGTTCTGGGATATTGACACGGTAAACTCACCTTCTTTCACATCAGCTAGTTTCTCTAGATCAGCAAGATGTCTTTGAATTGAAATGTGTTTCTCTAAAAAGCAGATATTTAGAAGTTAAACATTGTTAGTTAAAAAGTTATTTAGTTTATTGCTATTTTTTTATGCATCATTTAAAATCTAACACTATTAGAGAATGACCACAGTATCAACTGGAATATTTGTGTCCTTTAACTTCCATGGTAGAAAAAACGACAGCAAAATTAATCCCCAGAATGGTTCTTTAACAAGATTCATATATTTCTACATTCTTTTTAATGCTGACACACATCAAATTTCTCTAATTGTAAATACCTTCATCATTTTGCTTGCTTCAAACAAAAAGCAAGCTGAAAAAATGAAATCACATTCTGTTTATTTCAGATTTTAATGCTCAGCATTGTTAGTGAATGCAAATTGTGCACAAAGCACTATAAAAACATCCTATGAACTGTCTGCCAAAATTGAAATAACAGCTAGAAGTGGACCAATTGTAAATAACAATTATTCACTGTATAGCGTGGATACATTAAATTCTACCACTTTTTTTTTTTTATTATTTCCTTAGGAGTGTTCAACCTTTAAATTTACCTCCCAATTTTTTAACTTTAATTAATCTAGGGAAACAGTGGGGAATTTGCTAAAATCAAGATAACTGGCTTATCAAATAATCAGCTTTATTGGCTTCAGCACACAGGATATTACAGTTTACCAGCAGTACTGATTCTCCAGCGATTTTAAACCTTTTATGATGTTTTTAAAAGGTAAGTCTTCAGGTTAAGTGAAACGAAGATAGCAATTCATTAATGTGCTTAAAATACAGAGGTGAAATTTAAAGCCAGGGTTAAAAACAATTCCTAGCTTTTCATTTCTGCATTCAGGTACCAATGATTTTTCTCTGACATCTATGGTGCTTTAGCATCAGAGCCTAATGTAAATCATACCTCATCTAACCTTGATTTCTCTTCTGTCACTATGTATTTGTCAATTTCAGTGATGTCTAGAAATGTTAGTAAGGGGAAAATGGCATCTCATTTCAAAGATATTTCCAACACCTTAATAATTTATTTACACACGTGGGAAAAAGTATCCATACCTACTGGATGTATGGAAAATGAGATTTCATATTCCCTTAACCTTTGTTCCCCACTAATTCTACCTTTCTCCCCATTTCCTCAAGCACACAACACAAATATTAACAGTTTATTAGCAAACCTCTTGGATAATCAGATGACACATCCAAAATGTTGCTGTTGGATTCCCTTGTGGATTCTTCCTCCACTCCTTTTTCATCAGTTTCCAGGTCTGACTTTGTAACTTTCACATCCACGTCGCTGCTTTTCACGTTTCCAGAGACAACCAGGCCATCTTAAAAAAATCAAACAGACAAGAAAACAGTAAGAATGTTGTTGAGAGAACTGAATTATACTAATACATTTGTTTCCAATAATTTGGTGCTTCCAACAGGCAAAAAAGACTACAAGTGTGAAGGAGAAGAGGAACACATGAACAGTATGTTGGAGAATAATACACGATTAATTATCGCTCGTTTTGTGAAATAATGTCATCCTGGACAGGCAAAACTATTCACCCATCTTTATCATCTGATATTTGCAGTTAACAAAATAATATTTACATGTTATTTTCTGGCAAAATGCAGTGCTAGCAGGACAAAGCAGGAGGTCCAAATACTCGTAACAATATTCTAGTGGCTAAGAAAATTTGAAAACAGAAGTTTAGAACCGTTCATGACTAACTGAACAATGTGAAAGGAGAGGAGTAAAGAAGGAATTTGCTCCCATCAGGGGCCATGATGAGGGTTAAGTGCTGGTGCCATTATCATCTGCAAATGACTTCTCCAGAGTAGCAGAGATGTGCCTACTCAAGAATTTCAAGAGGACTTAAAAGGCTGAGTGATTGGCAATAAATTGAGAAAAGAAGTCATGTGGTGGACTTGGGGAAAAAGCCCAATACTGATTTCCCATGCCAATGCATTGACTCTAAGGTTAGCATCAGTAAGGACGACTACTTTGGGATTTTAAAATACAGTTTCGCCAAAAGGAAGAGGTGCAAGATATAAATCCTCAGAAGCAGCGGGTTCCTCTCCTCACAGACAGGAGTTGGGAAGAACTAGGAAAGGATGCTGAAAGCCACGTTCAACCGGCACTCTGAAAGATATTGCCCTGATCCCCCAAGCTTCAAAGAGACAGGTAAACTAGGAAAGTTTCCAAAAGAGGGTGACAAGAAATAACAAAGCTATGGCATTGCTGCTTATGTATTGAGAAGCAACAGATCAGGCTACAACTTTTCAGCCTGGATAAACAGATGCCTACAAGCTCATGAGATGTTGCAAAAGCAGAGACCCAACCACTCACTGTCTATTCCAACACAACTGGGATGCACCCCATGAAGGTACCCAGAAATCCAGAGCAGACAAATGTTCTCTATGTGACCTACTGTTAATGCTGTGGTACTCCCTGCCACAAGCTGCTGTGGATGCTGCAAGCTTACCTGTGCCAAAGTGAGAATTTTGTGGATAAGAAATCCACTGTGAGACTTCAAGAAAATAGGACTTTCGGTTCAAGAAAACTGTGAGTAACAAACTGTTTTGTGTTTGAAGATATTCCCAGAGGATGCATTAATGTATAGTTGCTCTGTTCTGCTAGTCTTCCCTAGCCATTTACTCCTGGCCACTACTGAAGACATAATAAGGGGTGAAACGATCTTACAGCAGTTCTTACAATTCCCATGGGGTTTTTCGATTGTTTAAGCATTGCAGTTGGATACAAATCTTGGCTTTTATATGAAAACAAACAAACAAACAACAACAAAACACAGAGAAAATTGAAGGAATGCCTCAAGACAAGGGAGGCTGTCAAGAAACTGTTTAGAAAGACAAAAGCACATAGTAAAATTATTTTATGTACCTTAAAATATATCAAGACCAGCACTACTATTCAGAGAGCATTGCTGTATTTCTCACAGACCTATTTTGAAGTTCACAACTCACCTGAGAGAGACTTTTATTTCCTGCCTATTTATCAATTTAGAAGTTGCATGCTGCCTGGTTATAGTTTCTACACACTTTATTAATACAAAGACAGAAAGAAAACAAGGTAAAAGGATTTTGGCAATAAATTTGTAATAAAAACAATGATTGATTATGACTACGTGTGCTCTGAGAAAAAGTAGTAACACTATTAATGCACAGCAAGAGTGTAGCAGTGACCTAAGTCCACCACAGTTGGACAGTGTGCACCTTCAGAGCAAATGCCTAGGTTAAAATGGTTGCAAGAATATGCACATATATACATATGTTTTGTATATACACCTACATAAAAAGAGGTGAACTTTCACATTAAATAAATAAGAAAATTAGGCTGCTACTGAAGCAAGATTGCAGGATTTTTAAAATGCCCATCAGGAAACACTGACTGTGCACAAACATAATAATGCTCCCAAAAGCCTAAGTTACACATTTTTTTATTTTTTTTTTTTTTAATTTGGAAGAGTCTGGTCACATCAACTCTTAAGACTGCAGTACCAAACGCGTGGCATCGATGCCACATTTAGCGCGGCTGGAAAACTGGCACAACCAGTTTAAACACATTTGGCTGAAAACAGGAGAAAAGGCACGGGGCACACATCGCATCCCCATCCCGCCTCCAACAGGCCAGGATTGTAACGGGACCTCGTGGACCGCGGTTGGAAATAATAGAAGATCATGATCATAAAATGTCACTGAACTGAGAACGGGCGGCAGAAGCCCCGGTTTGCCGTTTCAAAGCTCCTCGAGCACCGAGGGAGGCGCCGAGACCACCGCCGGGGCTCAGCACGGGGCC
>NW_009944793.1:0-20077 GCF_000696875.1 Nestor notabilis
AGGATTTCCCCTTAGTGAAACCATGTTGGCTTTCACCAATCACCTTGTTTTTTTCATGTGCCTCAGCATGCTTTCCAGGAGAATCTGCTCCATGATCCTGCCAGGCACAGAGGTGAGACTGACTGGTCTGTAGTTCCCTGGGTCTTCCACCTTCCCCTTCTTGACAATGGGGGTTATATTACCCTTCTTCCAGTCATTGGGAACTTCACCTGACTGCCATGATTTTCAAATACGATAGACGGTGGCATAGCAGCTTCATTCACCAGCTCCTTCAGGACCCATGGATGGATACTGGGCTGCATCAAAAGAAGTGTGACCAGCAGGTCGAAGGAGGTGATCCTGCCCCTCTACTCTGCTCTCGTGAGACCTCACTTGGAGTATTGTGTCCAGTTCTGGTGTCCTCAGCATAAAAAGGACATGGAGCTGTTGGAGCAAGTCCAGAGGAGGGACATGAGGATGATAAGAGGACTGGAGCACCTCCCATATGAAGACAGGCTGAGAAAGTTGGGGGCGTTCAGCCTGGAGAAGAGAAGGCTGCATGGAGACCTCATAGCAGCCTTCCAGTATCTGAAGGGGGCATACAAGGATGCTGGAGAAGGACTCTTCATCAGGGACCGTAGTGGTAGGACAAAGGGTAATGGGTTTAAACTTAAACAGGGGAACTTTAGGTTAGATATAAGGCAGAAGTTCTTTACAGTGAGGGTGGTGAGGCACTGGAATAGCTTGCCCAAAGAACTTGTGAATGCTCCATCGCTGGCAGTGTTCAAGGCCAGGTTGGACAGATCCTTGGGTGACATGGTTTAGTGTGAGTTGTCCCTGCCTGTGGTGGGAGGTTGGGACTAGATGATCTTAAGGTGCTTTCCAACCCAAACCATTCTATGACTCTATGATTCTATGATTTCATCAGGTCTCATGGATGTGTGCTCATTCAGGCTCTTAAGATGATCTTGAACCTCATCTTCTCCTTCCGTGGGCCCAAGGTCTTCATTCATCCTCTGTGCTTTCTGTCTTTATCAGCCACTGTCTGTTCCATGGAGGCTCTGGCCAGACTTTCTTTGCTAAGACTCAGTAACTATTACTGTTAACTACTTTTTCAGAGGGTGGACTCTATGTGTGCCATTCATCTTGGTTATTGGCATCACGGTCAGCTGGTGTCTGTGGTATAATGTCTGTTTCCTTAATGTGTATCATTACACATGATAATTAAATAGATTAAGTATTGCTAATCAGAGGATTTTAGTGCAAACATGTGATAATGAATCAGCATTTTTTCATGTTATTATTATACTTTTATTATGTGTTATTATTATTAATAATTATTTACACTAAAATCTATGTTATGTTCATAATCCGTACAGATTTTTGTGGTTCTGCTGTGGTGGCTGAGGCATTCATGAGTACTGGTACCACTTCTTCATTCCATCCAATTCAGACCAAATGTGGTTATTTTAGACTATATGCTTTCTGTCTCTCCCAGTCTTTGCAGACAGCTGTGTGGGGTCCCTGGATCACACTGGCTGTGGGACTGTCTGCAGCAATTTTACCAAGATTGCAAGGACTGGGCAGTGGAAAGGGACAGCAAACAGGAGAAACAACAACTCTGTAGGGCATGCTTATGCACCCAGTGTGGATTGCTTTTCCAATGCAGCTATCATACCTAGTCCTTCTAGTTCTCATATTCCATAGGCCCACAGAGACTAGTAAGCAGCACAATTTGAATACCAGTGAAAAACAAGCCACTTCAATACATGACAAAAATTATTAATGATCACAAATTTGTTTCCTATTTGTATGGAGACTTTTCGTTTTACTTTGGCTTTTTCATGGCAAGGGGAGAAGGCAGAATAAGAACAAGACACAGCCACTGCATGCAACAAAAAGATGACCAAAAGATTTTTCTTTGGATGGAGTTGTTTTTTACGTTTTTCTCGAAGTGGTCAATTATTCCTGTTGGGAAGATAATGTTCTGGCACAGCAAGTGGAATTATGACAGAGTGCTGATTGACACTACATAGGTCTGAATCTTAACATACTTGTATGTTGGGGCTTATAGATGATTAAGGTAACAGGACAGTTACTACATACAAAATTATGTGCACAGAATGAAACTCCTGCACATAAGAAGCAGACAGAGGGCTACTGAGGTTTATGGACACCTACACTTTCAGCTGTTGATTTGCTTTATTATTTGGAGATCACATGTAATTTAATGAGATGACCTCTGTCAATAGCTCCATAAATGTATTCAGGCTGATACAAAATCCTGTCTACTTCATTATTATTATTATTGCACATATGGAAAGGATTTAGAATCCAAGTTTTTGCAGGTAAGTGCACAGACTACTATTCGGTGACATTTGAAATCACAATGGGTAAATGCCCAGAGCAGATCTGTTCAAGTTGCAGCTTTACGTGATTAGAATATATTGAAAGCAGAAATACATATTTCCCGAAACAGAAAGAAGAAAGAATGCTTAGTAACTATTTACCAGCTGTAACTACAGCAAATGAATGCTGCCCTTGCCTGGACTAGCATCTAACTTAACCCTAAGATGCTTTTACGAGGTCTTGAAGGGAATATGATAGCATGTTCCAGTTCAAGAGCAGAGCAGTGCAGCCCCTCAGATGATAAGTAAAATAATACATAGCTAAAAGGCATGGAAGGATTTAGCCCAAAAACAACAAGTAACCTAGCTGCAAGGTTATTTGGTCTTAAAAATAAAAGGTTGTGATCTTGGGGAGAAAAAAAAGAAAGAAAAAAGAAAAAAAAAGAAAGATTGTGGTCTTCAAAACAAACAGAAAAGAACACTCCAAAATAATCCCCACTTCATCCTCTTCATCCTTCAAGCCCTGAAATGCAAAATGCAAATGAAGATTCCAGAACTGTAGCACAATAATTTATAAATAGAAAAGCAGAGAGCAAAAGAATTGCCAGAGATTTCAGAGGGGAACATGAAAAGTTTAGAGTGCAAATAAAAATAACCAGGGAGACCTCACTTCATACATGATCTACATAAATTCTTGAAAAAAATAAAAAAAAATTCAGAGAGAGAGGAGAAAGAATGGGCCACAATGGGTCTTGAACCTTAAGAAGGGAGGGAATGGGTGGGCAGAGAAACAGCAAAGATGAGTGGTTTCTTCAGATCAAAAGGATGGATCTTGTTAAATCTTGCTGATCTTTACTGTTAAATTATTTTTATGAACTACATATTGTCACAATGGTCTGGTACTGCTCCATTTGAAGTCAATCAAAAGGTGATGTTTGTTCATCTGTTCCAGTCCTTCTCCTCAGTTCTGAAGTACCACACAAGAGGAGTACGATATTTTGCTATATCAGCAGAGACTTGATTTAAAAGATGGATATACTTTTCCTTGTTATTGCTTGCTTGTCCTATCAGAACAGGTATGTATATATGTATATTTTATGTGTAAATAGACTTTCACTATGTATGACTGAAGTAATACATAGTAATTACTTCAGGCACAAACCTTGAGGATGTGTCTTTTCATCCTCAAGGTTTTTTAATCTATCAGTTACTGGTAGATTCTTTTTCATCTCCTCTTCAGCCTTTACACTGCCCAGTGCCTGTTTTTAGAACCAGGACAAAGTCAGAAACAATAGTCCCAGGTGTCCTGCAGGCTCATTGCTGGGGTGTCTTTGTAGTGTAATTGTAATTGTAAAATTTATATAAAAAACACATTTTCTGTAAGTTCCTAGATGTGTTCAGCTTTTGTTTTGTGAAGTTGAAAACTCCAGTCAACTTCTTCAGAAATTTTGGAAACACTGAGAAAATACAACCTGTGAATGAGAGAATTTACAGGGTTATGAATCATGCATATGGAGACTGAGATTATGGGTTGAACTTGTTGTTATTACTCAGTTACATGTACTTTAACAAAATAGAATACACACTGGGTACAGCTCTTAGTGCATCCAAAAACTGTAACTCCACAGACTTAGGCATTCAGAAAGCCCCACCTCTCTCCAACTTCCTCTCCAAACCCTTTCACCTGACTTCGTGTCTCCAAATCCTGAAAAACTAATATTCCAGCCTCTTCTTCTGCAACGAGTAGAAACTCTCAGGCAAAATGACTTAGGCCTGACCTCTTTTGCAATTTAATGCCTTGTAAGGCAGGTCTAAAACGTTCTTTTATTATATAGAAAGTAATTTCATTGCTTCTTCAACTGAATCTAAAAAGAATGTGGCAAATCCAGTGTTTTAATGAGGATTGTAATTGTCTTTGGTACTGAAATTCCCCTCCTGACAGCCATCACAATCTTCTGACAGATGCTATTAAAATGGCATACTCTACATGTCTAAGGTCTTGATCAGCAATTGCTGCATAAAATATTGTATAGCCTCCAGGACATTGTTGGCTTTCCAGAGAATAAATTGGCAGTGATGTGCTTGTCCAATGTACTTGTTCTTAAAGACCTAAAAATGAAGTTTGCACTGTAAATGAGGTTCCTTTTGACTGGAAGTGAGAGGTTTTAGCTCTGGATGTCAGCTAGACATAAGGTATGAAACAAGCAGTTAGAGAACACACGTTTTGGAATACAATTTTTTCCTGACCTCTGCTGGAATAAATAAGTCTCTGTAATATTTCAAATGTGCTTTCAAATGTAAGGTATTTGCCTCCATGTATTGTTAGACAAATTTCAGCTAAATCAGTCTTATGTGTTTTCCCAGAATTCAGGGACATGATGTGTATTTCTGATATTTCACAGAAGGCTTTTGTATTTCTGCCACTTTGCAAAAGGCTTTTGTTGTTTGGTTTGGGGTTTTTTTTCGTTTGTTTGGTTGGTTTTTTTTTTTGTTTTCTCCCAGCAAATGATTGAGAATATTATATACCTCATTATGTAGGCTTTTTCTTTTTTTTTTTTTTGTTATTTGTGATAAATACTGTATGGATAATTGCCATTTATTAAGACATGCGAGAACATTTCAGAGTGGGTTATTGCTCTCACATATATGCATATATATGTTATTTATATGTTATTCCTGGCTTTGGATTGGGTGTTTCCTAGAATGCAGACTGCATGCCTCTCCTTCAGGACAGAAGAGATACTGAATATTAGGGCAGCAACAAGGTCATGAAACCCATGCTTCTTTTTGTTTTTACTCCCTCTCCTCTCACCCCACGGCTGGTAATGCTTAGCCAGAGGATATGAGAAATGAAGTCTGAATATACACTTAAGCATATTTATATACTTGCCCATCCTTTCCTAGATATGCACATGTTGCATCAAATACTTCATCTAAAAATTTTTTATTAGCTGAAGAACACACGTATCTCAGATCTACCCAAACAGCATACATCTCATGGATGTGTGCTTTGTCTTATTAAAAAGAAGGAAAAGGCTTATTCAGGATTAGAAGTACAGAGCCAAGTTCTGAAGAGGCAGTGAGGCCCTAACTCCCTTCTTATTCATACAAATCACTGTGAATTTCAGCTAATGAGCCTGGTAGAAAAAAAACAAAATTCCTTGTAAATACAGACACTGAAGTGCTAGTATAGAACCAACTAAGAAGCAGCAGCAGAAAGACATTTTGAAGTCACAGGCAATGGCTTTATAAGATGGTTCTTACCTTCATTAGAGTATTTGGTAATCGTGGACTTGCACAATGTTCTTCTTGGAGAACATTACCTGAACTGAATTTTATGTCATAGAATAGTTTGGGATGGAAGGGAGCTTAAAGATCATTTTGTTCCAATCCCCCTGCCATGGGCAGGGACACCTTCCATCAGACC
Source organism: Nestor notabilis (assembly GCF_000696875.1). Lineage (NCBI taxonomy): Eukaryota > Metazoa > Chordata > Aves > Psittaciformes > Psittacidae > Nestor > Nestor notabilis. The sequence continues at coordinate 5,755 of NW_009944793.1, forward strand.
AGGTTGCTCAAAGCTCCATCCAACCAGGCCTGAACACTTGAACCCTCAGTATATACAGTGTTAACAGTCATGCTTCCTTCACTGTGTGAAATTTTTATAATAAAATGCTTTGGAAACAGCTCTACTCCAAATATATAGCTCTTTGGTGGACAGTCCTACCTGTTAATAATCACTTTAGTCCTTCATCTTGGGTGGTACGGGATTTTTGGCTGAAGTTGGTGATTTGAGCCCAGCAGGTGTGTAACTGGTTGGCAAATGTGTCCCCTGGAAGAACAGGGCATTTTCTCACCCTTAGCCTTTGCTCTGTCTCACTGATGATATTGGATCTGTAAAGAAAGACCTGCACATCCTCTTTTGCAGAGTGGAAGTAGAGGGAAGCTGTGTGCCTGGAGCTGGACAAGCCTGCAGAAGATCCCTGCGCAGAGTACATGTTATACTCAGTTTTAGTACGTGTTCTGGTTAACTCTCTGCGCAAGACTGAGACTTGACCCTAGCTTAATTTTTGCATTTTGAATTTACTGTAGATCTATGTTAGGTTTGCATCTTCCAGTACTTGTTATAACTGTCTGGCATTGCTTAAGTTACAAAGACTGTCTCAATAAGAATCCAGCCTGCCTCACCTCCTTTTTTACAGCAGCCTGATGATAATCAAACTGTGAAGATGGTACGAGATTCTTGTGCAGGAATACCTGTGTTCTCTTAAATGTGCCTTTAATTTAGTCTCTTCGTGAAGAAAAAGCATTAAAACTTTCAGTCTAACTAATTACAACGTTTGAGAGACTCGTTTCATGCAGTCACTCTAGAGGGCTTGTTGGGGAACCTGTGGGATATCTGATAAGTAACAACTTTTGGCAAAGGGGTAAACGAGAATCCTTGGAATTCATCTTTTTTTCTTTTAATGTTTAGTCAGCTTAATTACATGTCTGCATTATTTACAGTCTGTTATTCACTGTAAGATAATAGGGTAGTATGGATTCCTGAATTGCTAGCCCTGCAAAAGTGTAGCTCATTTATTTTAATGACTGCATCATCTAGCCAATTAACAGGATGGTCAGGCTTTTGTAATGAAGTGCATTAGCTCAAGCATAAGTAAGCAAGAGCTTTTTTCCTAAACATCAGCCTTTCCCTAAAAAGTGTTTGTGTTGTAAAGCCCCTGTTGACTGGTTGGGTGCTGTAGTCATTGGTGATAGCTTTTCCTTCAGTAAAATATTTACGCAAATACTCTTTAATTGTATGTTTCTCTTAAAACAAAAATCTGAACCCCTGCTGTCTGCAAAAACAACAATGCAAACACCAAACACTGAGGTAGAGGTGATACCCCCACTCGTTGATTTGATTTCTGTTGGGTCTGGAGGTTCTTTTCTCTTCAGCAATTTTGTGGATCTATGTGGCATTTCTCTGCTGTAAGGTGGCTACAAGAATGTGGTGAATCAGGCGCAGAAGGTGAGTTCAACTGAGACAAGGTAAACTCAACTGAGCCTTCACTCAAGAGAAGCAAATGACAGGAGAGTAGGACCTGCCTAGCATCTGCAAAAGGAATTACTGGTGCAACTGTGCCAGTGACCGCCCTGCTGGGGACATGTCCCATGGCTGCACTTGGTGGACTGAAGTGCTGTGGACCAGAGCAGGGCTGCACTTGCTGGGGTGGCTCCCTGTGGCAGACAACTTTTTGGATGCATAGGATGAACGTTATTTGAGCTTTCTGCAAGTGGAAGTGCTTCCTGCCCTGTTTGCTGTGCTCCTACCAGACACACACTGTGCCAAGGACCAGGGCAGGGGGCACAGCACTACCAAGTCAGCTGGCAAGTGGGATGAAAAATTACCAACAGAGCATATCACGCAGCTGTTGCAGAGCTGTGAGTAGCTACAGTACAGGTAAAGTAAAGAGGACTTTTTATCAGAGCCTTGAGTCTTAGGTATTAGAAATGTCCAGGGTATTGCACAAAACACCTTAGTTGGTCCAGGGCTTCTTAAAGACTAAGATTTTTGGAAGGAGGTAAGCCTGAAAAATTATGTTTTCTAAGAGTGTGACAGTGAACTTTGGATTGGCAAACTAACCCAGGACACAGCAAGCTGTCTTCAAAATCTGAGGTGAAAGAGCAGATTGCAGGAGAGAGGCCGACCGCAGGACACCATAAGCAGGAGGAGGAGGATCCTGGACTCCAGCCCATGGAGGGCTGGAGGCTGCAGAGCAGTGTGAGTACAACTGTAGTTTCCTCCCAGTAAGAAACAGGGCGTTTAAAGACCTCTGCGACTCTCGTCAGTCAGCAGGAGGCTCCTGCAGCCCGTGGGAGATGCTGCTGAGCAGGCAGGGCTGCCCCGCAGGCAGTGATCCCACCGTGTCTTGTGTTCCGGGAGGTGGGGTACCACAGCAAGGGAAGCCTCTTAGTGGGGTTATTGGTTAGTTATTCTAAGAGGCAGCAAGCACAAGTAACCGTCTCTCCATTTGCTTATAATTGCTGTGCCAAATTATTTATTACATTTAGGCTTGAGACATCCCAAGCCAAACCTTCCAATTCTGGGGTAGACATAGCTGCTACAGAGGAAAAGAACAACCATAATACACTTTGCAATTCACATAGTGTTTCTGGAAAACATTGAAGAACTACCTTTATTCCTTAAGGCTCTGCCTCCAAGACTTAAAATGTCTAGCACGTAGTCATGCCTTTGCTTTTCCTGATTCCTATGGAGCCTGGGGTATTTCATATGAATGCAGCTGGGCTCAGAGAACTAGCAAAAAATGTTATCCTGCATAATACAAGCTAGGTTTAAAAAGATGTATGTGTATGCACGTATAAAAGGTGTAATGCAGCCGCGCTTCCTGGTTCTTGCTCTGAAGTCTGGACATCAGAACTAGTGAGTTTGTTTTATCCATCCCAAGAGAGCCCTTGTGCAACGTTTGAGGTATTATGTGCTGAAAGACCTCATTAATGATGCAAACACTTCAGCTGTCATTGACTCATAAAAAAAGTTCAGAAATAGGAAGGTCTGAAGGAAATTGATTTTCTTTAATTCCTTTGTGAAGTGTCATGTGGAATATTGATCACTTTGGTAAGAATGATTTACATATCCCTCAGGCATCTACTGGAAGGCAAACAGGTTTCTATCTATCTGAGGCTTTTTTTCTGTTGTTGTTAAGCCATAGTACTCATCATTTGGATATCGAGACATTCAGGACATTCACTGATCCAAAGGTGACTGAACTACGATTTCTCCTTGGAAGGAGAGGCTGCTTATGTTTAAACTGCTGGAGAATTACTGTTTCATGTCATATACAAGTATTTTAATGGCTTTGCAGTGAATAACTAGAAGCACGCTAGATATAGCATGCCCTATCTTTGAAGAAGGATCAAGGTGACTCAAGGCTCTGTTAGGATCAGATTTATTAAGCCTCTACTTCTATTCACTATCAAAACTTATCTTGTCACTCTGGAACATATTTTGCAATTAAAATTAGTGATGAGAGAAACTGTAATGGAAAATCCCTGTGGGAAAACAGATCTGATTTAAAATATGTTTATATTACATTTTTACAAGGAAGATACAGTTCTGTGTTAGAGGTGAACCTTTCCTACATTTCTTTTCTCCTTAGGCTTCACAGACAGGGAAGGTAAATTCATGAGTTCATAAAGTGCTGGATGCTCTCTGTGTGGAAGGTGGGACAGAACTGTAAAGCACTTTATTTCCTTGGTATCCACAGAGAGTTATTACTTTGGTCCAACACATTATTAGTGAGCATTTGGAAATTACACTGAATGATTCACTGGGAGCAAAACAGTAGTAAATAATGCCTGTTTAGACCTGTTGTTGTGTGAGGAACATTTTCAATAGAAGACAGGTTGAGATTTGCCTAAACTAACACATATTTCTAGAAAATTTTAGCAAGGTCAACCAGTGTAATTATAAACCAGTAGCTTGTGATATTCACCTTCCCCTACTCCCGATCGCTCTGGCATTTATATTACCTTGGTCTGCTAGCTTCGTTACAAGCCCTGTCTTTGGGAGATTAATCTATTGTGCTATGCGTTGAAGCAACGGGAAATGTTTAAAGAGCTTCCACTGTGTGTGTATCATAAAACTGTCGTGAAGAGAAGAGTGCCTGGAGATTGCAGAATTAGAGTCTTCAGGGGCAGAGGAGAAGAAGGGTCCAAACTGAAGAACACTAGTCCTAGTGATGGGCTCAAATGGATCTAGTCCGGAGCTCTGATGTGGGTTCATATCCCATCTGTTTGAAGGAAAGGCACATTCCCCAGAGAAATCTTCAGAAAGTCTGGCTGCAGATCTCATCTACATTCAGCACATTGAACTCTCTCAGCTCAGCAGCGCTATTAACCTTATTCATTATCGCTCTCTAAGTTAATGATGGGTATCTAATCTGCATAGCGATCTTCTCTCATTTGCCATATTCATCGTAACTTCAGCTAGGTTGTTATTAAGTAACAGAGGTGAAACATAGGATAATCTATTTCAAAATAAGATCTAGGCCAGTGTCAAATAGGATCCTAAGATAGTTGAAATGAATCAGATCCTCAGAAACCTGCTTCTCCCATGGGTGTTTCATCACTTGCCTGTGACCTGCCTGGGGGATCCCACTTGGTCAAACAGAAGGGGCGGGCAGGGGTCCATGGCAAGACGCTGCTCCAGAAGACATATTAGCAAGGGCATCCCGGACAGCTGTGAGCGCCCTGTGGCTGTGCCTGGGCTCTTCCCCCTTTTATTCCAGTCCTGATATCAAGATACATAATAATACATCACCCAGGGTATGACAGATTACATATTATTATTATACATAGTATCTCTGTAGAGACTGATGCTTCCTTTCTCCAGGAAGCTGGTTTAATGCAGGTCTCCTTCCTTTCCCTGCGTGGCAGCTGGCTATGATGGGTGACAAGGTGTTGGAGAGACTGCTCTGCAAACTGGTGATATAAGCACAACAAGAGGAACATTTGCTGTAGGTGTTCTCAGCAGTGCTGGCACCTACCAGGGCCAACACCTCCAGTCCTGAGCTGTGGTAATACACCTGCAGCACCGCTGGCATTGTGGGCAAGAGCCGAACTAGAAGCTTCTTTCTGTCCGTGGTGTTGCTGCCAGCCTCGCCTGTCGAATTCAGCTGCTACAATAGCTCCATTCTGGGGATTGTTGCTGCTTATTTTCAGGGAGGTTTTGCCTTTGACAGCAGGAAGCGTGGTGCTGAGTATAGCAGTGATCTGGCAAACGTACAAAAAAAGGAGAAATAAACCAGCTGGGGATTCCTGGCTGCAAATCTGGTGATGGCAGAATGAGCTGCATTTAACAATTAACACAAGATGTACTCCTTGTCTGCGTTTAAATAGTCACTCACAAATAACTGCACTTTGGGTATCACCTTGATTTGCTGGGTTCAAAATGGCACAGTTACAATTTGAAAATAGTCTACTACTTTTTGCTTAGAGCTTAAATCTTGTTCAGTGAACACAATGTTTTCCTCTTGCTATTTAATATTTGTAATGATCTTAAATTATTTTAAATGTATTTTTCTCTCTTAACCTTAATATATATGCAGGAACACACACTACACACAGAGTGCTCTTGTGGTAAAGCTATGCTGAGTTTCTGATAGCACTTATTCCCATAGGATGAGACTGAGGTCATAATATTAATGACTTTTCTACAGGTTCCAACAGAAGAAAGGAAACTGAGAAACTAGGTGCAAAGCTCAGTTTCAAATACATGTCTAGCAGTGAAAAGCCTATGATAGTTCTCATAAAAGCAGGAATAACCTCTGTGTGAACTCCCTGTTGTTCCTGCTTGATGGAGCACTCTTCCCGTGTGGCTGCTATGAGATGTTTCTGTTATCACTGTTCAGTTGCTGATTACAAAGCAGAAATAAAAGTATGTGAGAGAATTTTCTTTTTTTTTTTAACTGAACTGAAGGTTTTCAGTACTTATCTCTGGTCCAGTAAACAGTGTTCTATACGGGAGGGAATTGTGGGCCTGAGAAAAATGGTGGAAGTTTATGAAGAAACATGAATGGCATAGAGAGGATAGCCAGGGGATGACTATTCACTGGGATCTCACAGTCTGAGACACTCCAGTATAAATACAAGGCAGTAGGTTTAAAACAAAGAGAAGGAAGTCCTTCTTTTCACAATGCGTGCTTAAATTAGGGAACTCGTCGTCACAGGATGTTTGGGAGGCCAAAGGTATGAATGGGGTCACAAAAAGCGTCAGTCAAACCCATGGCAGATAGGCCAATGCGAGAATCTGGGTGTGAGCCACAGCTCAGGAAGCACCAAAGCCAGCAGCAGTGACAGCTGAGGCTGCGTGCTGGGGACATGCTGCTCTCTGCCCTGCCTTTCTCCCGGATCCTGGAGTGTTGCTGGTCCCTGGTGCAGGACAGTGCTGCTCCTTACAGCCACTTTACAAGGTGAAGGGTGGCTGGCTGCTAGATCCTGCAACTCAGCCCTGTTAGAGATGAGGTCCAGAGTCTGAGGTCCAGAACCCGAGGTCCTGCAGTGCTTGTGAAGGGCACCCAGAGGGAAAAATAAAGCCTAGCTGTTTTGAAGTGATTATGCCCCAAGCAAGTTTATCATGGCAAATCCAGGTTAAAAAATAAGGGAGAAAGAGGGACTGAAGTAGCAAATAGCCTTTTGGACTTGTCCGTTCTTGGTAGCTCTTCTGAATGATTCACTGGCTGAAGTGGATGGTAGAAAAGCATATACCTATGTACCCTAGAAAGCCTGGGCTGCAGTTTTTTCTGGCAGGAAATGTGTTATGAATTGTGGTATCCGGAGGTAGCTTGCTAGTGAAATGTGAAAGGAAAAACAGCACAGTGGTCGCTTACCTGCCTCATGGATCAGAGACCTTCAAGCCAGTATGTGACAGCCTCACTGCTGTGAAGAACCCCTAAAATTCTCAATTTGGCAAGTACTAAAAAAGCACAGAAGCTCACAGACAAAAAGCAAGGAGCTTTGTACATGAATGACCCCTCAACTACAAACACTTCAGCCATGCTATGGAAATCTAGAGACATAAATCACAAGAGGAAGCATAAGAAACTGCTCTTCTTACATCAGCCATTTGTGTGGCATGCACATTTCTCAGACACAGCAGGAAAATATTCTCCTGCTCTCCCTAGAAGTCCTTTAGATTGGGTATCTAACACAGCCAAGCAGCTGTGGAAGCAATTCTTGAATCCTTTTATAAAAAGCAGAAAACGACAAATACAGAGTTGAAGGAAATTACATATTTTATGTGTAGGATAAACAGGTTTTGTCTGTACCATCAAGCTGCAGCAAGACATGTAGCTCAACTGTTTTTAGAGAATGCAGCTTATTTTCCAAGGAATTGTGTCTTATGGCCCAAACTCCTCCTTGGTTATCTGTTGGGCTCCTGAAATGCTCTCCTTTTCACACAAGAGGGTCCAAAGGAGCTTTTTAGGACCTAGCCTGAGTTTTCCTCAGATAAGATGCCTGTTGGTGTCGCAGGGCTTTTTGCTTTAGTACAAAAGGTAATGTTGGGACTTGGATGTCTTGGAAGGAAAGTAAAAAACCAATTTAACTAAACAGCTGTGAATGAAATTAAAAAAAAAAAAAAAAAAAAAGTACCAGGAACTGCTCAAAAGTAAATCTCTGTCCTCAGAACAACCCATGGCATAGTTCAGCCTTTCAAACTTTCATTAGTGTTGCTTTCTTTTTGTCCAAACTGAAGTGCTGGTAAATAAAATGCTACCCCATTTAATCAACTGACCTGAAATGCTTTCTTTCAGCCAATGCTTGCTTTCTACTCCAGTTAAAGGAAGAAAGAGCAGAAATAATGAATCTGAGGGTCTTTTTGAAAGGGACTACATCTAAACACGAAATGAGATTTTTCTCATCTAAAGGTCTGGTAGATAGAAAAAGAAATATTACAGATGCACAGTAGACAACCATCAGAAATAACTGCTTCAGCCTGTACTCCCACATGGGTTTCAGTACAAAGCTTCCTGTAGGATCATGCGTCAGTCTGGCATTTCTCGGGCTACAGAGGTCACTTCTGTGGACTATAACTTGATGCCGAGGATGGTTTTCTCACAAATGTATTAACTTCCTGATATGATGTCTGGCTAGTGTTGGGTGGCTTCAGTATGTGCAAAATTCAGCCTTTTCAGTTTGTTAGTCTTGATTGAGCATGGGGCAAAGGGTGGTGCAGAGAACTATGCCATAGGTGGTTTTTAGGACAGAGTTTTACTTCTCAGATAGGTTTATGTGCTTGACGCTCTGCTAACATGGAAGGGTAAAGGTCTGCTCTGTCAGTCACGGAAGTTTTTGCAAGTCCAAGAAAAATAAATGTGCTTTATCCTGAAGCACTGTATGAGGGTAATACCTACATGGAGGCAGAATTTGGTGTGGCCATTCCCGAAGAGCCCTAAGTAAGATGGTTGATATCTACTAGGTGCATGGTTTGCTGGCAAAATAAATAATTTGGGGTAAATCTGGGCAAGTTTGAAAGTAGTTGCAGGCTTGTTAAACAGCTTTGAATGGAAGGGTTTGTGTGAAAAAGGATGAAATATTAATAGCAGTGGTGCAAGCAGCCTTGGCTGTGAATTTTATTTGTGTTTAATTTTACAAAAGCAGCTTCCAACTTACACCATTGGAAATGCCCAACATATTTTCCAAGTATTTTTTTTACTTTGCTGAGAGAGCTGATGGTTTGGGTTTTTTGGTTTGGTTTTGGGCTTTTTTGGGGTGTATGGGGTTGTTTAGGCATTTCTGAGTTAACACAGCAAACTGACAAAATCGATTAATTATATGACTTCAAAGCAAACAATGGCACCGGACTCTCAGGAGCTTTCAGAAGGGCTGCAGAGGTCTGATCTCTGAAGTCCGGTTTGTAACAAAAATCTTTAATAGCTTTCATGAACAAAAGCAAGGTTTTGTAGCCACAGACATAAATTTTTTGTGAAAACAGTTAATAGATTCTGTATGCAAAGTTTGCTGTTGACTCAGCACTTTCAACAGTTTTTAATGGGATTTCTTGGAGCACTCTCTCTAAGCCTTTGAATTAGTTGATCTTCTGAGAATTGCACATTTGCCCTTGTTTTGAACTTCTCAGTCAAATTCTATGAAATGCTAATGGTATGCAGTGCAGAGGGCTTAAAAAAAGGCACCATAACAGCTGCAGAGCTTGTATTTCTGCAAAACACATATTTTTTTTTAAATAGTGTTTGCAATGTTCAGTACACAGGAAATATGGCCCAGCAATAACAGGTTTGTGAATAAAGCTGTAAAGGAAAGATCTGTGAGCCCAAGTTGGACAGAACATCTGTAACTTGCTGTTACAGCCTCCTATTCAATTATCTGTTTTAGAGCAACCTGAATAGAAAGAGTGGAAGTGAAGTGTGGCAGGAGAACATCTGTGCTACCATAGTGACTATTTGGGACATTTTTATTTGACTGTTAGTTTCAGCTTCCTGGCAAAACACAATTTACATGTAATTTCTCCAAACATTATTTTTACTGTAATGAATTATTTTCCTTATAAGATCCACATTAACCTTTTTCTTTTCCAGAGGTACCCTGGATATTAGGGAAAATCCTGTGTCTTGAAAGAAGGCAAATTTGGTAGGCCATTGTTTTTATGTTTCTTAAAAAATTGAACAGCACTCTAAATGTCAGTTCCCTGATTCATTAGTCATTCAGGAATGAAGGCTAATGCTTTAATTACAGCTTTGTTCCAAACCCTGATCACAGTGACAGTAGGTGTTTCCTAGTAATTAAACCATGTTCAGTTGATATGTGAGGACTATGTTAATTAATATTTTTACCTGGTTTTGGTTCATAAATTGCTTGCAAGGAAGCTTCTCTCCTCAAATTTCTTATGCTATGATTACTGGGGGGAGTGGGAGGAAGGGGCTGACATTAGTGGGGACTTTCAGACTGTGAGGCTGCCTGCGCACTGCTCATCTTCCCTCTGCAGCTTTTACAGGGTACATGCATGGTGCTGGGCTCCTGTGGCTTGAAGGGATGGCAGACCTGAACAGAACCCTGCTGAAGCCCCAGAGCACCAAAGAGTAGAAAAAGGTTTTGTTAGCATGAGAGATCCCGTCTTTGCATGGTAATGTGTGATTTTTGTTCAAAAAATACGTTTTTCTGGACATGCATTTGAATAGACAGTAACAGGAAGTGTGCTGGGGTGGGACCGAGCAGCCGCTCAGCTCTGAGAGTGCCCACCAGCATGCATGCAGCGTGAGTGTACAGCCTGCAGTGGCCACTGCCCTGTAAAGAAAAGGGAAAATGGGTATGCTGCCGCGAGATTCCCAGCATAAACTGTTGATCTCTGATAGATGTGCTAATAGATATGCATTACCATGCCCCAGTCTGAGCTGGCTGTGCACAGGGATTGCACTAGAGATCCAAACCAGTGATGCTCTGCAGGCTCACAGCAGGCAAACGTAACAGCCTTGCCTCCATCTCTGAGCTGGGGATGCAGAGTCTGCACACAGATTTGCTTTTGCATGAAGCGAGTGCCAGGAAAAAAAGCAAAATCCCAGTGTCCCCAGCCAGTGTCTTAATAATGAGACGAGATGGTTTTGAAAAGTGGGGGAGCAGCTGTTTTGAACTTGTCTTCTAGAGGGACCTTCTTCAGGGGGTATGTGCTGCAGGAGTGAAGGGCTCAAGGTAAGAGGGGAAAACACAAAAGAAGGATGAGCACAAAGAAGTTTCCTTATGGTCTGGCAAAAGTTTCTGACTTCTTTATTTATTGAAGAGGAGCAGATAGTTCAAGATGTGCTTCTACCCATGAGCTTTCCAAACTCTCACTTTCTTTTTTTTTTTCTTATTGACCCTTGCTTCACATACCACCTGGCTATCCTATTGTTCAACAGAAAAATCCTATTAGAGGCATACCAATTACCTAAAAATTAAATCAGATGCTGTCACGCTGCTACTTTTCCACCTCAATTATGCAGAATGGAATTAAAAGTACCTTAGAATAAGACCCTCACTGTTTTATGAACTTTAAATCATGCCAAGAATATTCTACTCAGTGGCCTTTATCTGCACATAATTACAGTCTGAGGCATTGTTAAATCATTTGCTGAGATTTTTCTAGTGGTAGTCCATAGTAATCTTAAATACCTAGGGATTTACCAGGGATTAATGCCCTATTTTCAGGGAGCAGGAGGTACACATATAAGAATTCTGTGCTCTGATATGTCCAGCAAGCACTGTTATCTTTGATAAATCTGATTTTTTAAATAAAGATTAATTGTCTTGTTAGATAGTATAGAGATAAATTTGTAATTCCTCTTTTAAACATTTAATATATCTAGAAACAGAACAAAAATGTGTCTGTATAGAAAAATCCATGCTTCCTTATGCTAAAGCTCACTGTGTATTTTAAGCAATTTCATGATCCTATTAAATGATCACACTTCTGGAGTAAACTCCTTAAGGGACTTTAAACTCTGGATTTTTGCTGCATGTTATGTGCAGAAGAGGGCGGGTGATACTAGTCACGTACATGTCATGGGTCAGTACAGTGGTTTCATTCAGCAAATAACCTGCACAGCAAGTGCCATTTTTAGGGAATGGGATGTTACTCCAGGAGCTACTTACCTCTGAGTTATATGCAGCTGAACACGGAGAGCAATATTGGTATATAAAATTACTAGCATGTGAAAGGTCTTTGTGAAGCAATACTGTGGCATTAGCCTTGTTTTTAAGGGTGTTTTGGGAGCTAGATGTACTCTTTGCAAGCTAAGAATAAGAAGTATGTTCAGCTGAAGTTGACCTGAGCCAGGTATGCCATGAAGGCTGCACCAATCACACCCTCTAGGTCAGGGCAAAAGGGCTTATCCAGCTCCCAGCCTGACCTGCTGAATGTGGGACATAGCTCCTGAGTGTTTGTGGCATCTGGCTCATGACTTAGCGCTGATCAGAAAAGAACTGACGCTGGTCTTGTATTGAGGTTTATCTGCCTAAGAATTAAGCTGTTGGCAAAATACAGGAAAAAGCATATGAAGTAGAACAGTATCCTTAACAAACTGGGAAAAAGTACTCCAAAACTCAGAAACACTAAACCCCTTTCACAATATTGTAGGAGAAATTAAATACAAGTAGCCCTTCTGCTTCATATTGTGTGTACAAAAAAAGAGATTTATTTTTTTCGCTCTGTGCTCAGCAACTGTTATGCAATTGACCCAGTTATTTTGACATCTAGTAGTTGATGTGAAAGTATATGGCTTTCTAGAACTGGTAGATGAAGTGGCATGAATTTTTACAGAAATCATGTGAAAAAGCATTTGGGTTGTTTTCACAGTATTTATTGGGACTATATCATGTGTCACACAGTTCCCTGGCTTTATTTTATTTTTTTTCCTCTTCAATTGTGTAAGTTCCCCTTAGTGCTAAATATCTTTCAATCTTGATGCATATTTTTCTCTGTATAATCAAAGGTGTTTCTTTTTTATTGTCTTAAAACTATGTGCATTAGTGGGATATAAAATAGTTTTAATGGTATAATACACTCAGGTCTTTAGCTATCCTTCAGTAACCTCTATATCCCCACATGGATGAAGGACAATGACTTCCTGTCATCCATAGTAATGTAATTAAATCTTGGAATATACTGGTGAAAAGATCTTGTGTAAGAGCCAATTATCTCTTAGGGATGGTAGTGATGTCTTTTCAGAGTTACTTTTGCCCCTTGATTATACATCTGTCTGTACGTATACACACTCCTTCTTTGCAAGCATGCAAACTGGCTCTGGCCATATTAGCCTGTGCCTAGTTTTGCCTACGGGCTCTCAGATATGGCAGCAATAATGTCTCATTATCTGAAGATGTGGGTCATGGCTGGAAAACTCCAGAGAGCTACAAATGTTTTGAAAACAATCTCACAATCCCCAACGACACGTGCAAGGAAATTTGACTGTTCTGTGAACTGTGCTCTATAATTTTCCACAAACAAATATCCTTATTTTAGAAAACTCTAAGTCCAGAAGAGTTCCTCCAGTCAAATCCTTTAGGTGCATAACAAAGCAATTGAGCCAACAGACATCTTTTAAGTCTTCTTCACTTTCCTTCTTCTGTCTGTCCAGACTAAGAAATCTCCTCAAAGTCAAAATCCTGGCTGATAAACGGATTAGGAGTGGCAGATGTGTCTCTACCACTCTTCTTCTACTCGCTTACTAGAAGTCAGAAAAGCCTCTCTTTCATTCCACCTTTCCTCTTGCTGGCATTTTTGTTGCTGGGACTGCTGCAGATCTACAGGCAGGTAATCACAGTCAGATGTAGTCAAGGTCTCTGTAATTACAAAAGAAGCAGCTGCATCATAGAAATAATAAAAAAAAACAACCCTCAAATAAAATGCAAACATTACCCTTCTAGCTTTCCAATACCTCTCAGTTAGGACCGAAGTCAAGGGAGACACTACCAATGTATTGAAGGCAATACTTCATTTTCTCCTTTTTAATTCATGGTATTCCACTTTTTGGTGTACATTCATCTCTTTTTCAATAACTTTATTTTATACAACCTTTTGTTAACAAGTGACAGGTGCAAAACAGGCAGGAGGTGACTGACACAGTGTGAACCTTCACATGCTCACTGATACTCTAATCAAGTGGGGTATAGCTCAACTCTGTATAGCTCAACTGTGAACTCTCTGCCAAAGGATATTGTAGATGCCCAAGTTCATGTGTGGAGATTGAATACATTAATGACAGATAAATATGGTGGAGGTTACCCAATATACAGGAACTGTCCCCAGCTCACTGTGACCCTCAGCCACATGTTACCAGACATTAGCTGGGTAAAGTACCCTCTTGGTGCATCCTTGTCTGCCACCTGCCATGAGTATCTGATTTTGGCCCTTATCAGACAGAAGATATTGAGCCAGACAGACCTTTGATATGGCCCATTTCAGGTGATGTTATACATTGTACTAGGTAAACTAAACTTTTGCCAACCGTATCCTAGGCTACATCAATAGGAGTGTGATCAGCAGGTTGGAGGAGGTGATCCTGTCCCTCTACTCTGCTCTCATGAGACCCCATTTGGAGTACTGTGTACAGTTCTGGTGTCCTCAACATAAAAAGGACATGGAGCTGTTGGAGCAACTCCAGAGGAGGGACATGAGGATGATAATGGGGCTGGTGCACCTCCTGTATGAAGACAGGCTGAGAAAGTTGGGGTTGTTCAGCCTGGAGAAGAGGAGGCTGCGTGGAGACCTCATAGCAGCCTTCCAGTATCTGAAGAGCGGCTATAAGGATGTTGGGGAGGGACTCTTCATCAGGGACTGTAGTGTCAGGACAAGGGGGAAAGGGTTCCGACTTGAACAGGGGAAGTTCAGGTTAGATATA
>NW_009944794.1:0-12525 GCF_000696875.1 Nestor notabilis
AAACAACACTGGCCCTAACACTGAGCCCTGATGGACACCAGTAGTGACCGGTAACCATTTACCACCACTCTTTGGGCTCGGCCAGCCAGCCAGTTTCCAACCCAGCAAGAATCTTCGTATCCAGGCCATGAGCAACCAATTTCTCCAGGAGAACGCTCAGTATTTTCTCTTCTGCATGTGCTGCTAGTCATAGCAGCTATGTCATTATTCATGCCTTGTAAATAATATCGATAATACCTACAAGAGCAGCTGAAAAAGTCACCCCCTGGCATGGAAACTGGTACTGGCCACTGTAAAGGCACATGCAGTAGAGAAGGAAGCCTTTCACCCTGCCCCCAGCACGCCCAGCAAGCAGCGGACATCCTGTCCATTCAGCTTGCTGAATGCCCAGCTGACACAGGAGGGACATAGCCTCTGTCACAGAGGGCTTAAACTTCATCAACTGGCAAAAATTATTGAAAGTGGATAATGGGAGAGATTTAAGGCAAAAAAAAGGGATGTTATCTGTTAAAGTTCTGGAGAATCATTTGACAACAAAGGCCAGAGGGTCTGAATTATTTCAAATTGGGACAGCATGGGGTGTTTTTATACACAGATCAATATAATACTGTGAAACATAACATTCTTCTTATTATTAATCTGGTATTTATGTGAGAACAAATTGGTTATACCAAAATCACGAGAAAACTGTGATATAAAAACGATACTTAGATTCTTATTACTCTTCAGTATGTCATAACAGGAAAGTAATTTCAGGGAGCGTATAATAACAAAACTATATCAAAGTTTACAATAAAATAATCTCTTTTACATTTTGGGGACTGTAAATAGCTCTCAAAATAAAGCTGCCAAGCTTCTGGATGTCAGTGAAAAATCTATAGCAGCTCAAGCTAAGTGAAATATCCCAATTGCATTATACTGGTAGAACTTTCTATCTTGCTGTTGGAAGTCCTTAATGGAGTAACAGCTTCATCAGCCACCTATCACACATGTACTATATCTTGTTAGAGATATATGTGTTACCTTACAGATATATTACCATAGTTAGAGCAGAGCAATGTAAATTACAGCCACTATAGGAAATAATCCCCCTCCATTCCACTAACTACAGAAATGAGTCTTTGAGGACACCATGGGTGGTAAGTGATAAAGACAACAGAGATTGTTCTGGATATCCTAAAGATGAAAGAAGTAGACATAGACTCTACTCAGAAATTAGGAATAGGATATCAGCTTCAGTATCTGGAATTAAGGTAACTACAGAATAACAATGGCAAAATCCGTTGAATATAAAAAAAAAAAAAAAGAAAGTGAAAAGGTATATGCTAAAAATGATCATACGTATGCCAAAAAATGTAAAGAAACTGCTATGGAGCTAAAGCCCTCATTCGGTTATAAGAAGAGATAGCTGTAAGGCAATTATCAGCAGGATAAAGAAGAGCAAGTTTCTTCATTTTGGCTGGTTTTGATACATTTTTTCCTCCTTCACTGGCAGGTAGGATGAGTCTTGTTATTATATAGACACTGAAGGTAAAAGAGTGCCCAGTTTCACAATCAATAAAGTTGTTACTTCAGTAAAATCACATTCTACCCAAGGTCCTCAAAATGCATGAGAAGATCTCAACCTGGGGGCTGTTTCTTGCTTTTATAAACCCATGCAGCTTAGTTAATTTTAAGTTTGGTAGACAAAACATCGAGCAATTTCATTTAAGTTGGATTGTAATGCAAGGTATGGAAGCTCTGTAAGCATTATAATCATTGAATGTTCTCTCTCTGCCCTAGGTAAAAACACAGAGTGGACCTTTTTCCCCTTGGATTACAGAGGATAAAACTAGCTGTATACCACATCTTGCATCTGCTATCATGAAATATTTAACATGTTGCTTGTAGAACTTTGTTTATGGGAAACAACATAAATGCAGTATGAAATTGATCTTTCCAGAGTCAGGCTATTTTTTTACCTGTGATGACTTCAAGATCCTTTAAAGATCTTGAAAGAGAAATGAATACTGCTTTTTGCCGTGGGTTTGATTCGTTTTTGGTTTTTTTACCTACACTAAAATACTTACAGGGAAAAGATTTGCCTGATCCTAATGTCCTCATGTTAGGTCTCGTAGGTAACTCCAAGATAAAAGACTTCTATTGTGAAATTGTGAGCAAGGAAATGCTTGTTACTTCTAAAACTTCAGATTATTCATTTCTCATGGAGAAGCATCAAGCTTTACTAGCACAAAGTATTACATACAAGTCATAGGGCTTATATGTGGGGTTTTTTTTCACAGTAAACTTTAATTTGACATTTGGTAACCAGCCACTGTTTGGGGTTGGGTTTTTTTGGGTTGGGATTTGTTTTTCACACCCACTCCCCCACCCCCCCCCCCCCCCCCCCCCATCGCCATAACCCACAGAAATTGAAGCTATTGTCTAAAAACTAAAGTTAGAAACCTTAAAAAAATGCTTCTGACACCTTACTTCAGAATTCAGTTTGGAAATATATAGTTAGTACGGACTTTTTCTTTTCATAAAATACCTTTAATGTGCAACTCTGACAACAAAAAATAAAAAAAAAAAGATTTCTATATAAAGAATTCTATGTATAAAGTCAGTGAAGCAAAGTTTGGTACAGAAAGAAGGGAAGGTTTCATTTAGGGATTATTTTTCTCCCCCAGTAAGAAGGGAAGGACTTTAAATGTGGAAGTAAAATCAGTCTGGCACAAGCAGAAGGAGGCAAAAGACTGAAAAAGGAATGATGTTTTACTATTGAAAGGACAGTCAGACAAAAGTGAGGAATGAAGAAATGGTGACATGTCATCATCATTGTCACATCTCCCACCATTTTTAAGTTTCACAGATTTTTCAGTGAAGAAGAAAAAAAAAAAGAGACTATTCCAAGACATTCTTGGATTTTATTCAAAAAGTCTGTAAGTGCAAGTATATTCAACTACCACACCTGAAACATCCTGAATGTAATTCAAATGATTCCAAGCTTGTTGCAAAACCATTTAAGCACACTTAAGCAAATCATACTTCAGAACTGTTATTGGTGCTCCCTAGCAACAGTATTAATTGAGTAACATAATCTGAACTCACTGCAAAATCTTAATAAACCAGGCTGTTAAGCAAAAAGAAATTTCACCTAAAACTCTAGAAAAGCATCCCAGTCCATAATACAACAAAACAATCTTTTCACTGAAGTTGCTAATACTGGGCAGCATATAATAAAAATATTTAGTATAGGAACATAGAATATCTCAAGTTGGAAGGGAGCCATAAATATCATCAAGTCCAACTCCTATATGTATATATATATACACACACACATATCTAAATCATCTGTACATTCAGTTGATTAAAATGTGTGCTGACATTACCATGAATCAATTCGCTTCCATTTCAGAAGTATCTATCTCACACATCAGAATTTCACTGATTTACTCTGGTACATTTGATTCTCTTTGAGACTGCTTGGATTCAGCCTTTAGCTAGCAACACAAATGCTCAAATTTGGGTCAGTATCAACATCCTCCCCCACTGGCATCATCCCCTCACTGTCCCCACAGCAGGGAAAAGTAGCATATGTCTTTGTGAGCTGATGAAAAAGCCATCAAAGATGCCACTTCAGGATTCAATTGGGTGTCCATTTTATTTAGATAATGGAGAAGATCACAGTCGGTTAGATGTAGGAGGGCTTAGCTGGAAAAGTGCTTAGAGATGTAACAAAAGAACTAATTTCGAGATGTCTGAAGTGGTAAAAGTATTCACTTTGAAAAGGCTTGTGTATTATGCTATTTATGTCTAGATTAAGACATTTAACTCTTTACAGCCCAATAATACAACTTAATTTTAACACTCTTCCATGTAATCCTTGTTTTTGCCTTAGTTTTTAATTGCGGAAGGATCTTCTTAGTTTTATCCAGTTTCTCTTTTATTCACTAAAAAGCTTTCTTTATACCTCACTTTTCTGGACTCCCCATCCTATTGTAGTGCTCCCAGAGCTGTGGCCAGAGCTGGCTTCAGTGGCTGTCTGGGGCAATGGCTGGGAACTATACCATGAGTGCTTAAACACCAGT
Organism: Nestor notabilis; assembly: GCF_000696875.1. NCBI lineage: Eukaryota > Metazoa > Chordata > Aves > Psittaciformes > Psittacidae > Nestor > Nestor notabilis. The sequence goes on from NW_009944794.1 coordinate 4,071, forward strand.
GTAAGGCACCCAGTCCTCAAGGTGAGAAAAGAGGCTTCTTTCTCAGTTTCTAAAACAGTTCCACATTTTGGTCCCATCTCCAGGCTTCTGAGAAAATTTTGCATTTTTAATGCAACTTCTAAACATGTACTTTGTTTCTTGTCTGTTAATGGCAGATCAGTTTGCTTTAGATCAACTCACAGCACAAATATGATATCTAGGTGTAAGGACACAACTACATTTCCTTTTTATTAGCCAGAACACACTGTACAGTGTTCATTTTGGTCTATTTCAACTTTATAAAGAGAGATACCTGATCCAGTAGAATGTATTAAGGGATAAAGTTACCCTTTCAAAATTTTAAAAGGAGTTTGAACTGGCAGAGTGAACTTGCACTAATTCAGTGCTGTGCATCATGTCAAGGCAGCATCTCGGATTTGGTGAAATTGAATTTACACTATTAAAAAAAACACTGACTCGGTGACCCCTGAAACATAGTCTAGATATTGGGAAAGAATCCAGTTGTTTTACACCTGCATAAAGCAAAAGCTAGCACTGAGGACATCCCAAACAAAGCTCATTCTAGAAAAGATTACTTTTTTGTATACATTTGCCTTGGGGATCTTTTCTTTACTGTTGCGCAGTGCACACTGCTATTGTGCAGATGTCCGTGAAAAATCCCTTAAGGGGCTTACAAGAAAGCTGGAGAGGGACTTTTTACAAGGGCATTTAGTGATAGGACAAGAGGCAATTAATTAAACTGAAAGAGGGTAGATTTAGATGTAGATTAGGAAGAAGCCCTTTATTATAGGGGTGGTGAGACACTAGAACAGGTTGTCCAGAGAAGTTGTGGCTGCCCCATCCCTGGCAGTGTTCGAGGACAGGTTGGATGGGGCTTGGAGCAACCTGATCTAGTGGAAGGTGTCACTGTCAATGGCAGAAGGTTGGAACTAGATGATCTTTAAGGTCCTTTCCACCTTAACCATTCTATGATTCTACGATTCTAATTTGGGGTTCCTGAAAATCAATGTATTTACTCTCAGTGTTTATAGTGAATTGTCTTTAAAGGTAATTCAGAAAAAAATGCTATTTCTACAGAAAAGAAATGTGGCAAAAGCTGGAATTTCATTAGATATTTGTCTTCACATCCATGTTTTGAACTGTGTGACCATTCATTTAAAATTCCCAGGCCTTTTTATTATTTGTGTAATCCTGTATGGGAGCTGCTATCGACAGGTTTTGAATTTATTATCTTAGGCTGTACAAAAGGCCCATAAACCAACCTCCTTCCCTACCATTCTGCTATGGCTGATAGTGACTTTAAACGTTCTAATAATGGAAAAGATCAGAGCTTGGCTGAGCCAGCTCTTAGCTTTTTTAAAGCTAGTATATACTAGTACTGCAACAACAGGAAAAGGAAAAGAGGATAGCTGATGGAAAGGGGGGAAGAAAGCAGGCAGAAAATCCTTTTAATATAGTGCTATGCTTTGGAAATTCGACCAAAGTCTAAAATGAAAAAGGGAAAATTCAAAGTAGCTCTAAAATATGAAGCTATTTCAAGCTGAGCAGCACCTTGGAAGGCATTCTAACACGACTCGTGCTGACAGTGACCAAGGCAGGACTAGCTGTAAGCTTCCCTGCAGCTACATTTGTCCTGTATCATACGCGTCAAGGTCAGCTGTAAGTGTCACAAAGTGCACGTGTCTCCTTCAGACAATACACACTGTTTTATAACTTAGTGCACACATTTTTTATTTATCTCTCTGCAAATCAGAGAGATGGTTATGGCAGAAGAAAATTGTTCAGCAGCAGTGAAGGTCAGGAGCTGAACAGATTTTTTTTAACAAACCATGTCAGTACCATCTTTTTAATCCTCAGAGAGGAACAGAGCAGAAGTGCTGTAAAAATTCAGCTACTTCATTATTAATTTGCCTTTTTTCTTCCCTATTAACTCACATACTGTAACACCTTCCACTTCTAAGCAGCGGCCCTGTGAAAAGCCCAGGTATGGCCTCAAGGAAGAAACATGTACTTGTCTTACAGAGGCTATCCAACATTACGAAGCCATGGAGCCTCTAGTTGAAGGAAACAACTACATATTCCCCATCACCTTTACTCCTGCTGCCCAAACAAACCCTATGGGGAAATGCAGGTTGTACCCATGGCATTAAATCCATTTTCCATTTCAAATGTGGCAAGTTCCTGCTGTGTTTACATGGACATGTGCATGCAGATGGATGCTCATTATCATGTCCCTAACTCTGGAGAAGAGTCTGGTGCAAGTGCAACTGGTTGTGCAATACACAACACCTGCTGGTATCTATCCTGAGCAAAATCTGTGTTCAACTCTTGGGATATAAGCAGGACTAATCAAAAAAGCATTTGGGCATTAGGATTGTAGGTGTTTAAATTTATTCCTCATTCCACAGAATAGATCTATGTACATCATTACCCACAAAGGATTGCACACATACAGTGCAGACATAAAACCTGAGGAATTAATAAAATGCCTCAATTAAAGCATTGAGTTGGACAATAAAGTTGGAGAAGTACTGTTATAAGTAGCTAATAGTAAAATAACATACTGATTGGGTTTTTCTAGTGCAACTGCCAGTACCTGTGAACTGAGAGTATCTGAAGCTTTACACTAAAACACTTCACTTGATGAGTGTGGTAAAAAATAAGACAGTAGAAGTCCCTCAGTGTTCATGGGTTTTCTTGGTGTGGTTATTCAGTGAAGGACATAGTTTCCAGGTGCTAAGGGCTCCCAAGAATGGCAAACTGAGCAGCCTTTTAGGGTAAGATTTCTGCTCCAGTGATATTCAACGGTTTTCTGGTGAAGTCTTCCCAAGCAGCATGGCCTTTCCTCACTGCAGCTGCTGGCTGTTCTGTCTACCTGCAAACTCTGCCTCAGGTGTGAGAACACTGCCCCAACCGATTTTTCTTAGCTTTACAGGTTTTTAGACTCAGTAAGTCAGTTATTTGTGAAGAATCCCATGAACCATTGCAAAGAAAAAATAAAACACCCTTAATGACATTTTCCCTAGCTAATTTCTGAGGAGCAGGAATCCTTGCTAAAAACCAGGGCTACAGACCTTGGGAAGTGAAAAGGGAAGCTTTTATCCTTGAGGCATCTATCAGGATACACATAAGTATTAGACCTCCTACCCTGTCAGTGTATCACTTTCTCATTCATCCTTCCCCATTTCTTTTTTCACTCATCCTGAGGGAACTGGACCCCAGCACTTCCTTGCACCTCAGAAGCAGATAGGCATGTTAGGCTAGGAACCTGGTGTATCTCTCATTGCACTGAACTAGGCACTTACATGATGTGTGACTGTCCAAAACCCCCTCAGCTCATGCACTGGCTTTTTCTTTTCAAGTGGCTCACTCACTAAAAAAATATGAAGATAACTACACGATACAGTAAAAAGAGTATGAAAAAGAGGGTGCTGTTACTGACACCCACTGTGCTATACAATGCCTTAATGTTAGATTGTTTACTTCAGCAATTGGCTAGATGTCAAACTGAGGAACTCTGAGAGTCATGTCTTCTGATTGACAGGAAAAAGCCACAGCCTTCAACAGAGAGCATCTCCACCTCCCTCATGTGTTAGCACTGGCACACGAGCTATCTTGCAGCACACCTGCAGAAAATCTTTCCAAAGTTAACACAATGTGGTTACCTTTCCAGAACAAGCTATTTCTACTTTTTTCCCCCAGGCATATTGAAAAATCTATGCACCAATGTTCATTTTACAGGCTACAAAGGATTCAGAAGCTGAAATCATCTATTTTTGTTGAAGATGAATTGAACTATTACAACCACCCTCTTGTTTATAGTAGTGGATTCACTTTCAAGGTGCAAGTATTATTTTTCTAATGTTTCTACTCAATTACTTCTTTTGATTTTTGTTTTCTCTGATTTCTATTTATCGCCCTCCATGGTGACTTCAAATACTTTCAAGAAATTGAATTTCACCCTATTACCTTTATTAACCGAAGTTCTGATTACTATATTGGCAGCAGTCATGTAAGACTGATGAAAAACTAAGAAGAGCAAATCTTTCTAAAACTAGCTCCAGGAAGAAGTCTTTGTCTTTCATGCCTTGTTAGAAAAAATGCAGTGGCCTTTTGACACAAAAAAGTCTCATTAAAACTCAGACATCAGTGAACTCTCTTGATCAGGATTGATTTGTATTTCATTGTGCTGTGCTTAATTGAGGAAAAAAAGAAGTAGTATTGGAGTAAACTAGCCAAGGGTTATCCACTTAAGGACAATAATATCTGCTCAATCAAGAGACCTCACAAAACAGCTTTTTGTTCTGTTTAAAGTATATACCCAGTTAAAGGTTTCAAACCAATTCCCACTCAAATCAATGGGAGCTTTCTCCACTAACTTCAATGGTTGGTGATTAAGCCTGCAGAGAGGACATTCTTTCATATATTAGTGTTTCCAGATCACTCTGTTTTTTTGAGGTAAATTATTAGGTTAAACAGGAGAAGGAGGAGCCTGAGACACCACGTGGCCTGAGAGATTTCTAAGGTAGGAAATCTGCAAAGAGGCAGAAGTCAGGAGTTATTTTTAAGAATTTCTGCCTAAGACCCATTTATTTGAGTCAGTCAACTTAGCTGTGAATTACGACAGGTGTACACATAAGCATCCACAGAATAACCAAAGGTTGGCTTATTCGTGTTAAAGAGTGCATTTAAATCAATGAATAGTGTGGAGAGAGAAAGTACCAATAGCTCTTTGGTGTTACAGAGCCTGCAGGTGAAACACATTTACAGGTGTTACAAGAAACGGGGATTGCTTTCACAGTTAACAAGCACTGTGGCTTTTTAAAACTATTGTTTTGTTGCATTAATTTCCTATAAAATTTCTTAGTCAAATGGGTGAAGCAGAATTTAAATGAATAATTTCAAAAAATTAACAAACTTCTAATCTAAATATATTGGAAAGTAGTTAGGAAGCTAATTATGATAAGTCATGCACCTAGAAACAAGATCCATCTATACACTGACAATTATGACTGTAAGTAGTATAAGATTAAAGCCTGGGTCTAATTTTCAAAATTTCTTTAACTTAAACCATTTAACAGAGCTGAATCTTAATATTTAGTTGGTTTAATTAACTAACTTCTTGTGATATAAGGATCTGGTCTGTAGATCCATCCTCTTCAACAAGATGCAAGACCTTCAGTGGTTAAAAATATCTTTTCTTTTTGATAGAGAGTATTTAAATTCTGAAGCAGATAGAGGCAAAACTTCAGCATTTAAGAACCAAACCAATTATATTAAAATCTACATTTTAGATTTTAGATTTACAGGAAGGTCATAGGAGAGTATGACTTAAATTACTGGGCAGCCACATTCTTTAGGAGGTAACTTGGACATATTGCACAACCCATTGAAAAGCTGTATTAATAAAGCAAAATTTGGACATACAACCAACAACTGTTCATAGCCAAGAAAGTTTTAACTGTCAGTGCACTGCTAACAAGGGCAAAAAGGGAAGGGTGGAGAGGGCAGCTAGCAAACCTTTCAGCTATCATTAAAACTTGAGATCTTACTGTCTTGGACAGCCAGGTAGGCACTCTGCTCCTCATTTTACAGCATTTGACAACTTGTGGAGTACCAAGTGAGTGCTGGTGAGGTTCAGTAGGCTGCATTATCGGCTATTGACTTGTATGCAATTTGTTCCAATTTGATGACTTAAGCCTGTGACCTGACTCTAAATTCACCATGCTGGATTCCTTCCACTTTCATTACTTCTGCAAAAGCCAGAATCCTGTATTTCTACTACAAAGTCATTGTGTGTCTGAACATTTGAGCTAGGTTGCAACCTCCTAATGTGGAGCTTGAAGCTGTTATCAGTCAGTGTGACCATGATGGTATGTGACAGTTACCACCTTTAATAATGCCAGCTGAAGTCTTCCTAGAACAAACAGGTTCTGCCAAAACAACCTAATCACTGGGCTGCACTCTTTTTATCACTTGACTTCTGTACTTCCATGAATGCTACATTCTTTCCTGCACTTTGACACAACAGTATACAATAGTAAGAGGATAAGTAGAAGGTGTCATAACATAGCCTTTTGCTTCGTTGTTTGGACACATTCTTCAGATGAAAGAAGTTCAGGGCTGGATTTGTCAGTATAAAAGATAATTTAACTGATGTTTCACATGTGTTGGGGAAGCTTCTAGTACCACTAGGGTACTAGAAAACTCATAAAATTACAAGAAATAAGCTATTGTTATATTTATGTCAGGATGCTACGTGGGCTGACAGTATATCCACTGGTATACCTACATTATGTGCCTCTGAGAAGCTTCTAGATCCCAAGAGGGATTACAAGGAATGAAGAATCTAACTATTAGGACCAGGTAGATCTTTATGTACATTAAGAAAGGACACCTTAGGCACTTTACAGATTTGAAGTGAAGAATTACTGGCATTTAGAGACCTTCAGAGTAAAGCAGTTAATGGCAGTTTGGGGACTTCGTATCTACAGTAAACCTCAACCTATTCTGGATTTGGCATGTGATCACTAAATGTCACATCTCTTTGCGCATGTTCTTCTTCTAGCTGATATTTCTTAATTCAGACAGTATCCAGTTGTTGAATGAGTACCAAACGGCACAATGTTAATGTATCCCACCGTTGTGCCTGCTCACACTTTTGAATGGAGAATTAATTGGAACACTGACTATCTTCAAGAATGCCAAGGAAGTCTTGCATAATGCCAGCTTCAAGAGAATTAGTGGGCTATGATGAAAAGAAACATTCTTGGCATCTCACAGTTTTGATCCCCTTGACTAAGCCCTGTTTGCTTTCAATAATTTCTTAGAAAATCTAAATCTTTCACTTGTCTGACAAAATAAGCAGAAATTACTAGTAACCTGTAGTTAAGTATAGCACATCTGCATTCCTACAATTTTCATACTTAGCCTTACTAATTTTGATACCCAACATTACTTTCAGAATGAATACTGTAGTTGAAAGCATCATTCCTGTTACTGCATATATTAGAGTGCCCATGGGCATATCAGCCCAGCATTTTTAGAGTGCACAGTGCTGCACAAAATGAAAACAAGAATACAATCCCTGTCTCAAAAAGGCTGCTATCTAGGTAAAATAGAAAACCCTCCACAATCCTACAGTGGATTAATACAGACAAGTCAGCACAAAACCAGTTATTAACTTTTATTTTCTTGTTTCTGCAGATACAGAAATGTTCCCTAGCCTTTTGCCTGTCTTTCTGAGTGCATCCTTTAATTGTCAGACCTCAGCATCCTCACCTTCCTACAGTGAAGATTTTCAGTCCTCCATGCTTACCCCAGAATTAGGAAAAAATCCAAACAATGATCAAGTATTATTGTCATGCAATTGGAAAATCAATATGAATAGCATTCTTGAAAGCTTCTATTTTTAATTTTAAAAATTCTTAATATAAAACAAAATGAGCCAATCTAAGCATCAGTGAAAATTAAAGGAATGAACAGTACTCCTATCTAGACCCACCTGGGCTAAGCTGGAGACACTTGAGTTAAAAGAGGAAAATAGATGCAACTGACCTTCTTTGAGCAAGAATAACTTCATCTCTGTTAGCTTCCCAAAATACCTGGTATCTCCTCAGGGGTCTGAGACAGCACCAGTTCCTCAATATTCCATGTTCTTTGTGTAAGGCTGGTGTGTAAACTCTTCTTCTGTATAAAGCATCACCATAAAGCAGTTAGATGCTTACCTGACTTAGGGGATGCTTATATTGCTTATTCAGCTCAGTGGCTGGTGTAATGAGGCTTCTGATTGTCAGCTGGTTTGGATTTTCAGATACACATTTTAGGTGCAAGGCAGTCGGAGCTGGATTTTTGCAGAAGCAGCACTGTTTCCTGCCACCAACCCAGGCAAACTGGTACCCACGTTATGAAGTTCTATTTTCTCTGCTCTTGTCCAAATCAAATGGATGAATTTAAACCACCTGTACCTATAAATAATTATGCTTTAAGCTCCGCTGATTGACTTTGCATTAGAAGAAACGAAGACCAGTGGTCTCAATATGAAGATGCAAACAGTAGAAATACCTTTCAGCTGGTGGAAGTTGTGTGCTGAAACTGTTCACTGTCTGTGGCATTTCAGCCCATCACCAGAGTACCCTAACATTTTGTTTGTTCACCATGACCATATTCAGCAACTTCATATGCACCAGGTAATATACTTTAATAAGCAGGTTTTGGTAAAACTTTAGAGACAAGGGTAAATACCCATCCAAGTTCAGTCAACAAGAATTGTACTTCAGCTTCATAGTCCTCAAATAGTACTCCCTCTGATTAGCTCATGGAGAACTGGTGCAACAGATTGTGTACAACCAATTCCTTAATGTATCTCTGAGTTTAGACAGAAACAATGAACCGTGCCACTCACAAAAAGTGTCCTTGTCTAGCTAGATAGAATCATAGAATCACAGAATAGTTA
>NW_009944795.1:0-29698 GCF_000696875.1 Nestor notabilis
GCCGTTTCGGCTCCCCCGGTGGATCCCCTGGGAGACCTGTTGATACCTCTCTCTATCTCACTTACCTTTCTGCGTTTGCTGCTGTTTCGTTTCTAAATGCTCGCAGCGTGCTCGGCTCCGGACGTGCGATGCCAATGAAGGACGTTCCTTCTTCCCAAGGAGTTAGTTCCTTCAGACGGGTGGGAGACCTGGAAGAGAAATAACGTAGATTTTGTTTTTCCTCCATATTTTAGTGTCACTGCAGTGACCCTGATGGGCTTCCTGCTCTTGTTCTCAGCCTTCCCATCCACAAGGCACGATTCATTGAATTAAGAGTTGCTGCTGCTTTTCACCTTGCCTGTGCACCCGTTATTCGAACTATTCTGTAATCTCCGTTAATCAGCCTTCTTTTTCTGTCCACATTCTTGTTGTTTGGTTGGGTTTTAGCCTTTTAATGGGGTGGGTTTGTTTCTAGTTATAGTAGGAGCATCTTGCTGTAAGTGTCTTGGTAGTACATGACTGTGTTCTGTAATGAACATAGTTGCAATTCTGGCTTTTGGCTCTCCCCTCTCCTTTTGATGTAAAGGTAGGAGACTTCACCTGTGGAAGACCACCCTGCTGACCTGATCCTTTCCGTGCAAGATGGTGATGGTGCTCTTGTAGATCAGGGGTTTGTGTCCTTGATGCCACTGTTCAGTTCATCCACTCTGAGAGCAAGGGTCAGTGTGGAGCTGGAAATGCTTTTGGCTACTTGGTCCCTCTTTGCAGTGGTCGTATTTACGCTGTTGCTGTTGCCCTTGGAGCTGGACTGGCTGTTTTGTACCAGTTGGGTATTCTAGGAAAACATGGGATTACAATAGAGAAGGAAGCAAGAATGCATTGCAGAGTGAATGCCCGGAAACAATATTTAGTGTGTCCAGCACTGTGCTAATTAAACAAACCAAGTGGAAAATATTTGCTATTCTGGGAGTTCCCTGATAGAAATGTGCAATCTTGTGCTCATTTTTTTGGCGAAGACCTCTCTAATGTCATTCTCCATTCTTAAGCTCTCATCAGCTTGACTGTTTTGATGGAGCTTTGCTGTGTTTAATGTATCTATTTAGATTCTGCCTGCTTTCAAATACCAGATAGTTCCTTTATCAGTGGTTCTACTGCTGTTAGCTTTGCTGCTATTCCTTGCTTACAGCCACACTGGGAAGTTTAGGACTTGTTCTTTTTTGTGGCCTTGGTTGTATCCTTGCTTATAATGGTAAGGAAGCCACCAGTGCACCATCCAGTCCGAGGTTTGAGTTCTGCCTGGATCTGCTGTGGTTCCTGTAATCTGTAGTGCCAATGGCTATGAGCAGCATTGTAGGTACTGGACAGCTGTACTGCGGGACCTTTCCCACCCAGCTCATGCTTGTTTTCTCACTGGTGTAACGTGTCCATTGAGTGGTCTCCATTTCACTGTGCACATCTGGGTGAAGTTGAGCATGTTTCCGAATCCCCATTTTAGCTGGAATCCACGGACTTAGCTCTGTTTTCCCGATTTTTAGATTATCTGATTGGACAATTTGACACTACTTCTCATTTTTGTCATTGCAGAGATTTTTTCCTGTCTGTCTGTTCTCTCCCAGCCTCTCAGATGTCTGCAGGGCTTAGCATTCCAGGAACAAACTGTCATCTTTACAGTTGTGATAGGCAAAACAAGATAAATAATCTGTGTGTGTGTATTGCCTTGTAAGTGTTGGACTTTAGTTCCATGAAATTAATGTCCCAAAAGACATCCTGTTCCCTGATTTGATTTTTACTAACTTCTTTTAATCCTTTAAGATTAACGAAAGTGCCAACAAGAAGAGTTGACACAGACAGCAGACCTCTACTGTTCTTCTTCATGTGGTCAGTTTAAAACTCTTCAGCTCAAAAGCAAAGCCTTGTATCCCATGTTCTGAGAAGCAGGCTGGATCCCTTCCAAGTATTTCTGAAAACAACTTGGAAACAAAATGAACACTTTCCTTGGAATTCAGCTGCTCAAGGTGATCATCTGCCGTGACCCACTTGGATGGTGCTTGAGCTCCAAGGCTGCTGTCGTGGCTGAAAATGCACAGTACCCCTGTCTGCTCGCTGAGTGCATACCTGGTAAATGCAGCACAGCTTATCACAGAAAAATCTCCTTCCCTCTGCCCACCTTGCAGAAGTCTTAAATTGTGATAGAAGCTGCTTAGCATGCCAGTAGGCTACAAAGCTTTCAAAATAGCTTCCAAAGCTATAGAACTGTCAGGAGAGAACACCTATCTTTCAAGAGCTCTTTGGCTTGTATATGGAGTGACACTTGGACAACGCACAGGATTTTCTGGGTGGAAGGTGGACCTGGCTGAATCTGCTTTTCTTGCTCTCCTCTCTGAGGATTCTTTGCTACAGAGCTGTGGCTGGTTGTAGCAGTTTTGGAATTCTCTGTTCACTCTGTATTTTCAACTGAATGCATCTTTAAAATGAGTGACTAGGGCCTGGAGGTTGATCTGATCTGCAGGCATGCTTAAATAGGATTGTGAAACTCTTCAAGCTTCCCTCCTGTCCGTGTTTGTAGCTCTGAGAACAGAGATGACAACTGAAGTATCTCAATTTCTTTGCACGCTCTTGAAGCTCTGGGATTCTGCTGACAGGTTCCATGTAAAATTTGATAACTACCATAGGGAGGTAGGCTGTGTTTGGATTGTGTTTGTGCTTGTACTGTGGTGGCCTTCTCTGAAATCTTTCAGGATTAAATAGTTTCTATTACATAAATGCCCCTGAAGTTCTTTGCTTCTGACCACTCTTCTGATGTGGTTTAGCAGTTATGTGCCACTAATGCTATGTAGAGGCATTGAACTTCTGCTAGAACAAACTAAATTATTAAAGAGATTGATTAAAAGGTGCACAAGAAATCTTCTTTTTCAGTAGTTTAAGACACACTCATACCTTAGACATCTGTTCTCATAGAAGATGGTTACTGTGTAGGTATGGCTGATTCCCTGCCATCTTCCTTCTCTTCTAAAAGAGTGTGTGCAAGGATCCTGCCTTCAGCATTCATCTGCTGAAGGCACAAGTCTTACTTGCACCTTTTGGATTGCAAAATGACAATTACTACAGGGATACTACCAGTTGTCTTCTTGCTTCCACCAGGACTCTGCTCAGCAACAATTGTTAGTTGAGCCAGTATGTAGTGTAACTTTATAATGTGACTGCAAAATCACTTGTGTCCCCTCCTAGCCTTTGGCAAGATAGTTTCTGGCAACTTGCTCCTGTTTGAGAAGTCAAATGACACTGATTTCACCATGGCCACCACCCCCATGCCTTTGTTTTGTCAGCATGCAGAGTTACAGCCCTGTAAAGACAGGACTTTTAACCTGAAGATGGCACAACTTGGATAGATTCAGCAAATGTCACTCATGACTTGGTGAAGGGAGAGCTGCTGCTGAGAGCAGTAGAAAAAAGGAGACTTTAGGCTGCTCTAACTTTGGTCTGGTCTGAAAGATTTTAACACTGTCCTTCTGTCTCATGCTTTTTGTGCCACAGTGTCTGACCAGAACAATGTACAGCCTTGGAGCTTTTCAAGGTAAAAGGGAGTAATCGCTTCACGCAGACGCTGTGGCTGAAGTTATCTGAAGCGTGGAACACTGCCAGAGAGAAAGAATAAAGTGTTTACATTGTAATGATCAAACTAAGAGAATTCACTTTCACACAAGCTTAAAAGTATGCTTAAAAGACTTTTTTAAAGTATGTTGTTGGGACCTACTCATAGAATCAAATAGTATCTCTGTTGGGATTTTGTGTATAATATTCTGTGTAGTAATCGGAGCCTCTGGGGTGTAGCGTTCACGAAGACTGTGTAGGCTTCCCGTGAAGAGAACTCACACATTTTTCACACCCTGTGTTTGTCAAGTTTGTGTTGGAAGAAGTAGCATATGGTCCATGTAACTCTGTGATGTTTGAATTTTTTTCAGATGAAATTGGCACTTGCTTTTCCTACTGGGAATAGCGTTGCAGGATGCTATTTCTTTAGCTCTGGAAGATCTATTTTCGTTTTGGAGCGTCTGATAGGTATCAGAAGCAAACTCTGTTTGTCTTCAGTTCTGATGAGTATTGAAGTACTAAAACCAAAGTGCCTTGAATTCCTGCGTTCAGACCTTGCTTGGATTGATAATAACAAAACTGCTGCAAAATGGCTGTTTGCTCCTTATAGAAAACAGCTTTGGAGCCTGAGCAAGACTGATGGGTAGGGAGGAACCACAGACCTGGTACCAGCCCTGCTCACCTCAGAACACAAACCCTGAGCAGCATCCACACTGCTACTTGTAATGGGCATTTACTTTAATGGATTCTTTACAGACTTGTATACTTGTAATGGATTCTTTACAGGTAACAGAAGGCTTCTAATCTGATCTGAAGAAATGGGCAGAGTATTTGTTGTGGAACCTGCATATCCCAGCCCTCCTGCTGGACAGCTCTTGCTTGTAGCTCGGAAATGGTGACAGCAGTGTAATTGTGACAGGAGCTTTAGTGGTGTACACAGTTTGTACTCGTGTGTACATTTGATTTGCCTTTCACTGGAGTAGTGCCATGTTTTGAGTCTGCACAAATATTGATAGGTCCAGACTCTCCAGCTTGGTGGTCATGAGCAAGGATGATGGTACCCTTACTCAGGTAGCTGGTTTTGGCCAAGGATGGATATAGGAGCAAAATGCAGAAGCAGGTTTGCCTTCACGTATGTCTGTGTAAATCAGTTTGTCCCTCTCATTTGTATTGCATTCTTCTGTGATCCTATTTAGTGGCAGTAGAGAGGTGGCTGATGAGCAAAGAGCACACAAAAAGCACTGGATCATGTTCTTGTTGATTCTTAAGGGAACGCTGATATCCCTGCAAGGACAGTGCTGCCTACACACTTAACCAACAGGCTGTATCGACAGCCTCCAACGCTGACGTGATTTCAGTCCTGTTGGGCTTTGGTTTGCCATGTCTCAAGAGGAGATGGTGTAAATGGATTTATGCATAATGCCATTAAAATGGGTTGGGCACCCCAGCTCTGTCTCAGCCCTCTGCCCCTCCTTGGGCACAGCTAAGAGCAGAATGGAATAGCCTAGCAACCAGCTGGGGGGTGAGTTTTTTTCTTACCTTTACTTTGTGCCCTTGTTTGGTGGGAGTTTGCAATAATTCATGCTCAGTTATGCACCAGGCTGAAACCTGTAGTGAGTGAAAGCCCTCACTGTTACTTCAGTGCCTGCTGGCTGAGGTTTATAGACAGTTGTGTGTAGTAACTAGTGAGCAACACTCTTAGATTAGTTCATGACTTCAGTGCTAAGTTTGGTGTTTTGTTTTTCTTCTTTTTAAGTCTCCCTACCAATAGCTGAAACAACTAGAGCTTGGCCTGCAGGTTTATCCTTCTCTGTTCTTATGCCTCAAAGTTCAGTTTTGAACTTTGCTTTTTTTAACAGTAAGGGCTAATGAGTTTTTGCATTTGTAAAGCTTCTCTCTAAATCTAGATTCTTTTCTTGTCTTGCAGGCTGCTATATGGCAAGCACTTAACCACTATGCTTACCGAGATGCCGTGTTCCTTGCAGAAAGATTATATGCAGAAGGTACGTACTTTGCAAGTATAAATTTTTCTCTTGGTTTTGCTTTTAAGATTTTTGAACTTCTGCTCCTACTTTATTTTACTCCTGTTTTGATAAGGAAGTTTAACTTGCTGCTTGGGGGAAGGCAGAAGAATGCCTTGCAATTAGGTTGGAAAATGAGATAATGTAACAGCAGCAATGTTGTTTTACAGTAGAATTGCCTTAAAAACCCATTAGAGTTGTATGTCTGAGTACAATGTTTACAGTGCTCTGTTGTATAATATCCAATGGGAGAGAGGGGTTTTAATAGCTTTTGCAGGTTGAACAGCCCCAATGTTCTCAGCCTGTCTCCATACAGGAGGTGCTTCAGTCCCTGATCATCCTCGTGGCCTCCTCTGCACTTGCTCCAACAGCTCCATGTCCTTCTTACGTTGAGGACTCCACAACTGCACACAGTGCTCCAAGTGGGTCCTCACCAGAGCAGCACAGAGGAGCAGGGTCACCTCCTTCAAGCTGCTGCTCACAGTGCTGGGGATGCAGCCCAGCACACCGGTGGTTTCTGGGCTACCCATGAAATCTGGGGTCTTCTATCTGGTGCTTAAATGAGAAATGTTGTGTAGAATATTAAGGCAACTTATGATCTAGGCGTGCATAAAGGAAATGGTGCTTTAGGGATGACATATCTCCCCTGAATGCAGCACACTGAAATGCAGGGAAATGCTGGATTGAAGGTAATTGCCAAAGGTGCGGAAATAAAGAGAATCCACTTTGTGCAGCAGCCAAGAGAAAAATGAATGACTTGATCCTGACGTTATCTTTGCAGAATAATACTCTGCAAGAGTACTTCAGAGTGCTTTTTTTCAGTGACCAGCAGTGCTGTGAGAGAGCAGCATGCATGCTGGCACTTGGTTCAAGCAATTAACTGCTAACAAAACATCTGGCTTCTGCTTAAAATAAGTAGTTATACCACAGTAGAAGCTGCTGAACTTGAATACAGTGACTCCATATTGGCAGCAGAGATTTTTACCCTGAGATGAACTTTTAAGTCCACCTGCAATTACTGCCCTTGTGGGGCTGGCTGTGGGTTGGTATTTTCCCAGAACTTGGAAGTGTGTCAAATTAACGGATAAAAGAATTGATTTAACTTTAGTTTTCAAAAGTATCTTCTGGTGTTTTTAGGATAAGGTTAATAAAATGTCTTCTCTTTAGGTCTTCAGTTTCCACTGTTACTGTCTCTGATGACAAAAAATAGTCCATTTTCAGTGTAGCAAAAGGTTGGAGCAGGTTGCCCAAAGAGGTTTTTGTACAGTGTTCATACTGAGCTTTCTGAAGAGTTCCATGTAGGTTCCATTTCTTTTAATGCTGAATTCCATTTAATGGTAGCGTGTTCTGAAAAGTGGAAAGTAATGTTGGTTTCTTAATTGTTTGGAGATTTAAGTTGCTTGCCTTTATAGAAAGCATTTCTTTGAGTTAAAGTACATCATTACACAAGTGATTTGACTGGAACATTTTGGTGGAGGACAAGGAATAGGGTAGGATACCATGGCTGTACATAATCCATGAGTGTACCTGGATATCTCCTTCTTTGTACTTAAACCCCAGAAAACAGAGTTAAAATGGAGTGATGCAGGTATTTCACATAATCATAGCTTAATGCTCAACTTGACATTGCAGCATGGTAACGCTCTCCATTGACTCACAAAAGCACCTTCTTTGGCGTTTAAAGTTTCAGCTGAGAATTTCACAGCAAGGTTTTAACGTCCCTTCAGGGGTTACCTCTCTGTCCTTTGTGTAATCACAAGTAAAATCAGCAAGTCTGACCTCAGTCTTAAATCTGGATGCCAGGACAAGCTCTCTGAAAAGAATGTTCTCAGTGCAGTACATAATTCATGTGTGCAATGGAAGAAGTCTTGAAGCAGACATCAAATCTAAATACTTCCAGTTTATGCCATAGAGAAATGTTTCTGTCTTGATTACTCTTGTTTTCTGTTTGGATGGAGGTGACTTTTGCTGAAGCTTTACTACTTCCTTCAGAATCTAGAAACAGCTGTTAATTAGGTTTCTTAGGTTGAGAGAGATCTTTTTGAAAGTTCTTGTCCATCCCAACAGCCATTGTTGTGACAGTGTTTATGTACTACTTAAGCTAGTGCAGAGAGTTACTAACAGGGGTGATAATGCTCTGAGCCAGGTCTTGGTGTGGCCAATGAGTTGCTAAGGTAGCTCTGTTCTGCTAGGAATGGCTGCTTTGCTTGACTTGCTGTTATTTCAACAGCAAGCTGGCCTATGGCTTATTTGGATTGGGAAGCCAGAAGGATCAAAGTTCTCCTGCTACAAGAGTAGATGTTATAGTTGGTCTGAGCATACAAGAAAATGGCATATGGAAACTTGTTACATGGCCACAAATAAAGAAATGCACTTCATGCAGTAATGAATTGCTCTGATATCAGTACTCTGTTTCTTGTGTCTTGTTCCTAGCTGGCTTTTATTCCCTGTCCCCAAATTCCTTGTATCAAAATGGGAAACAACTAGCTGACAATCTGAATTATGTTTTCAGTACATTCAGAAGAAGCGCTGTTTCTACTGGCAACGTGTTACTACCGCTCAGGAAAGGCCTATAAAGCATACAGGCTCCTAAAGGGACACAGCTGTACTACTCCACAGTGTAAATACCTGCTTGCAAAATGTTGTGTTGACCTCAGCAAGTAAGTAAATCCTTCATGTTCTGTCCAGGGTTACAAATGCATTTGTTTGTTGTTTGGATTTCTCTTTGAAAGCTGTCATATTGCATAAACGAGTAATTCATTAGTCTTTCAGCTCTAAAGGTTACAAGTTCAGTTCATTTTGCTTTCAGATATGGACCTACTGAGCATTAGCCCATATTGCAGAAACCTCTAAAAGGTATTGAATAACTTACAAAGGAGTTGTCGAGCTGTGTAGGGGGAGAAAGCATTGATTGCTGAGATGACTCTCAAGGAGACCACTCTGGGAAGTGCTTGGTTTGGTTTTGTGTTTCTCTGATACTTTGCTTATTAAGTGTTTCCAGTATGACTTTAATGGCTAGGCCACTTCCCTCAAGGAGTAAGCTTGTTCCTCTTACCCTATTACTGCTAATGAGTAGGTGAGGGAGAAGGTGTCAGACAGACATTTGGTTTTAAAAACCCACAGCAAACCCATCTTGAAGGTACATCCAAGAATGCCATATTCAACATCAAAATTAATCTTGACAGGGTCAGAGTAGTGGCAAGGTCTCTTGCTGCTTTTCTGGAGTCATCTTTAGAGTAGTGAGGATGGCTTGAAAAGTACCTTCAGAAGTGGAGTGTCCGGAAGACTTTCTGTCCTTCTGTTTAGTATTCTACCCAAGATGAGTCATTTCTGGAAAAGACATGTATTATGGGTCTGGATGTGGAGTGTTGCTGGGGTTTTGGGGTTTGTTTTGGTTTTATTCCCTCCCAGTAGAGATGTTTAGCTTCAGAATACTGCACACCTCTGTGTTGCTTAGAGGAATCCACCAGCTGCTTAAAATTCCTTTGCAGGAACTAGTTTCTATGTGGTTTGAAACTTGTGAACACTGACAGTGGGTTCCTGTTTTTGTTTGCAGCAGGGTGAAAACACTGGACTACCAACCCTGTGAGCCTTGTAACCCCTCTAAACCTCTTGTTTTTTACAAAGGCTTGCAGAAGGAGAGCAGATCTTATCTGGTGGAGTGTTGAATAAACAGAAAAGCCATGATGACATTGTGATGGAGTTTGGTGACTCTGCATGCTTTACACTCTCCTTACTGGGACATGTCTATTGGTAATGTTGCTTTTTTTTGTCTAATAAAGCATTAGGGGGTGGGGGGTAAAAGTATCATCCGTAGATATTTAAAATGGCTGGAAGGCGAGCAATGGGCTTGCTGTTAGCAAACAAGACAAAAAGCCACTGCAAAGCACAGCATTTTCCTAAAATGAGACTTCTCAAGCTCTACGAGTGCTTCTGTAACTTCTTTTGAGGACTCTGTTGTCTAAGTAGCTTTCATCTGTGTCTGAATAGTCAAATAACTTCAAAAGAAGCCAGTATTGGTCTGTGGCTTGAGACAATGAGGAATGTTGCTGTGACTCTCAACATGCTTTTGTTTTTCAACCCCTCTTCTAAAAGCTATCTTGAACAAAAGTGCTGTTTTAGTTTCCCTATAAACTGTCACATTCTTCTTGCAGCAAGACAGACCGGCTTGCCAAAGGATCAGAATGTTACCAAAAGAGCCTTAGTTTAAATCCTTTCCTCTGGTCCCCTTTTGAGTCGCTATGTGAAATAGGTAAGTCAGCAGAACTGTGTTCCCAGTGAAGATGTTCTCTGTGTTTCTGGTTATGTCAAGCTTTCCAATTTACCGTTGCCATGTGGCAAAGTTTATTTTACTCCTTTTTCTCCTTGAACTAGTAAGAATACCAGCAGAATTGTCTGGGAGTGGTTTTGGGAGCAACAGTACATTTGAAATACTTTGCAAGTGTTTAGAGCTTTTGTCTTGGTTTCTTCTGTTCTCACTACTTTTGGATTTAACAATACCACATGTTTCCAATCTACAGTTGATAGATCTTTAGAAACGCTGCTTCTGAGGATAACTTTAAATAGCAAGTCTATTTTTTAATCAAACTGATTGTCTAGGGTTTTGTAGTGGAAGAACACTTCTGATTTTAGTGTAAGGGGTTTTAAAACAATGCAATAAGAACACACCCCTTCTAAAATCCTTTGTCCCCTGTCCTCCTTGTTGCAGACTGAGTATTTGGGGTATGGACTCAGGAATAACTCAGTTTAAATCTTTTTCCAATCTTACAGGTGAAAAACCAGACCCTGACCAAACATTTAAGTTAACATCTCTACAGAACTTCAGCAGCTGTCTGCCCAACACTTGCACAACATTGGTATCTAATCACAACATATCGCACAGGCAGCCCGAGACTGTCCTGATGGAAACGCCACAAGACACAATTGTGAGTTTTGCTAAAGTCATTGTATTCAAAGTGGGTTTTTTCTCCAGCTTAACTGAAGAATGCTGAGTAGAAACTACACTCTGAGTATCTCACAGCTGCCTTCTGGTTTTCAGGAGTTGAACAGAATCAACCTAGAATCCTCCAATTCCAAATATTCCTCCTTGAACACGGATTCTTCTATGTCTTACATTGACTCAGCTGTAATTTCACCAGATGCTGTCCCTCTTGGGTCAGGAACTTCTATATTGTCTAAACAGGCTCAAAATAAACCAAAAACTGGGCGAAGTTTACTGGGAGGACCTGCAGCTTTGAGCCCATTAACTCCAAGGTAAGTCCTTGAGATAGTTTCTGTCTACAGCTGTGATATTGCAAAGTGTGTGGTGCTGCACACTGTACCCGAACACACATGTTGATAACACATTGTAAAGCTGCAGAAGCAAAACCTAAACAACCTCAGTAACTGCTCTTGGTCCTGGTGTTCATCTCTTCTGTTTCCTAAACAAGAAGTTGGTGTTTTTGATTAGGGGAGAGGAACTGTTGATTCAGTATATTGCTTATTGTGATGTTCACACTGGAAAAATCTTTAAAGGATTACGTTTCCTCTCTGGCATAAACTTCATGATGAAAAGCTGTTCTTAAGAGCTTTCCTTGAAGAAGTGCTCTGTTCTAAGGACATGTAAATATATGCTCGGTCCTGTAGTTAAACAGTGTTATGTTACAAGCCATTAGTGCTTTTGGATGGTCTGTGTCTATTGCATTATTGTGTTACTATGCAGACAGGCAAAGGAAGTTCTTTCTCCTGATTTCAGGAGTGTTTTCTATTAAAATCTATCTCAGATGAGGATAGCAAGATATTAAAGGGTTAATATCAGTCAAATGAAATAGCTCTGAAATAAAGTTAATCATCTGGATCTGTTTTAACCATAGGATCAGGCCAACTCTTGTGCTCTGTCATCCAGACACTGACCCTTCCTCTTTCTTTTGTTCTCAGCTTTGGAATTTTGCCACTAGAAACCCCAAGCCCTGGAGATGGATCCTATTTACAAAACTACACAAACTCTTCCTCTGTTATTGATGTGCCATCCACAGGAGCACCTTCAAAGAAGGTATCTTGTGTTCTGGGTTGCTGTGCTACAAGTTTGATGTTGCAGTGTACTTTAAAGAAGAATCCATAATACAGATACAAAAACATTGCGTGTAGCCTGAGCTGTACCAACAGTGGGGAGAACCCAACTTACCCACTGAAAAATGAGTTTTGAAAGACAATTTGTCTGACTGTGGAACTGATTGAAGCTTCCTTAAGTTGTGGAAATGTTTTGGGTTTATTAAGTGGGAATCTAATTTATGTATAATGTGTCTACAAAGTGTGGTTTTTAAAAAAAACCCATCCTCTGCTCTTTCTAACAATTATTTAATACAGGAAAATAAAATGTAATTCACCAGCTTATGTATATCTTCATCAGGGCCTGTAGGGACAGGCCAAGGGGAATGGCTTTAACCTGCCAGAGGGGAGATTGAGATGAGCTCTGAGGCAGAAGCTCTTCCCTGTGAGGGTGCTGAGGCGCTGGCACAGGGTGCCCAGAGGAGCTGTGGCTGCCCCATCCCTGGCAGTGTTCAAGGGCAGGTTGGACACGGGCTTGGAGCAACCTGCTCTAGTGGAAGGTGTCCCTGCCCATGGCAAGGGTTGGAACTGGAGGAGCTTTAATTTCAGGTCCCCTCTAACACAAACCAGTCTGGGATTCTATGGCCCCACAAAATATTGCAAGGAAAGGTGTCTGTAAGCATTTTCAGCTTATCGTGACACTTCCTTTGGCTCACAAACCAGATTTGTTTCCTCACCTTTTATAATGATAAGCAATAGTCTTCTATTAAAACAAGCCCTTTTCCCCCACACCCAAAATACACAAGCATGTGCAGGCTGCCTCGCTGGTGCTGCTAGAGACAGCATGAGGAAGGTGCTGTGTTACATCTGCTGTCCACCTCCCATCAGACAGGAATGTCCCAGTGCTGGTGGTTCTGACCAGTGAAGGCTTCAGAACTTCTCAGGCTGCAAGCTGGAGTCTGAAGACAGTCCAAAATGAGAATGAAAACTCCATGTATGTTTAATTAATGTATTTCCAGGGATGACTTCAAATCGCCCAGAAAGCCTCCTGTGAGCCAAAGGTGCTGGGTTTTTGCATGCAGTTGCTGAGTTCTGGTTTACAGACCAGAGCAATCCAAACAGTGCTGTGGTCTCTGGAGGGCCGAGTGCTTCACTCAGCTGGCTCTTGTGTAGAGAACATGAAAAATTGTCCTTTTTACTCCCTATGAAACAGCCGTAGTTGCCATAGTGATAAATGGGAGGTGGAATGTTGGTGACAGTTGAAGAACCATTTGTTCCTTTCTAAAAACAAAAAACCTGAGGATTTTTCCCCTCTATTTTTAGTAAGTCTTGAAGTTGTTGTGTGAGGGCTGTTAGGGTGCCAGAGGTGGCCACCTCCTTCATGTAAAAATTCAGGGCAAGTAATAGTGTAGAATTCCTCCAAAAGTAGAACTTGGATTTCTGTGTTGATGCTCAGGACATACCGGTTGGTGCTCCTCTTGCTGTGTCATTCTGTAAGTGAAATGTAGAAGCTATTAAAAATTAGTTTCTTTTATTGGCCCAGTACTTAAAGGAAGAAAAGCCACTAAGCAGATAGCTTCCCATGCATACACCTTGTGCATGGGATAGGCTTCTGAACCCTGTTACTGGAACTCTGGAGTCTTGTTGCATGAGCCACTGGGGTATCCTGTCTTTAGACATCTCATTACTACAGCACTTTCTGTCACTTCTTAGTTGTGCTTTTGGGGTGTTTGCCTTTGTTCTGTTAGGGCTGGACTCTGCTAAACCAGTCTGCTAGAAATGTGTTTCATGTCTCTGATCTAGTTTCCATCCTGTAGTTGCTCAGGACCAGCCAGTTTTCCCCAGTACAGTTGAAAACACCAGCTTGTGGTGGATTGTGTGTGTGTAGGAAGGTAAATTTTCCTGAGTCCGAAAAATGGAAGCAATTAGTGAAGTGCAGCTCTTCATTTGCCTGCATTTAATCTCAGTGTGTGCTACATGTACTGCAAAGCTTTGCATCTTTCAAGTGGCATTTGCTGCTTTTTTGTTGCTTTGCAACACACAACAGCACCAAGGTGTAAATGTCACTAATCCATGCATCTGCCTTCTGCCCAGATGCATCTGTGCTACACAAAACACAACTATTTAACGTGTCTTTTAATAAACAGCTTAGAATTCTGCTGCTTGCTTTGTCCAATGCAAATAATTACGTGGCCAATTTCACTTCTGCTCTTCAAGTGCCTCAGTTAGAAAAGGTTGAGTGTAGCTGTGGCTAGAATGTGCATGACTTAACGGAGGCAGTTTCCTAGGAAACTCTTACGTAAATGAATGAAACATTAGGATGGATCCAAAGGCTTCCTATCTGAGTGGGCAAGCATGCTACTGGCTGCCTAAACTGGCCTCTGATAGCAGAGAAACTGAGAAGGGAAGGACAGAATGTTAGAAGTCGGATAATACATAAACTGGTGTTGCTTGTGCCATCACTGATCTCACTTTCTGATTTCTCGTGCCTGAAAGAGCATCTCTTCCAAACAGCCGTCACAGAGTTGAATGTTAGTGTCCCTGGAGGAAGCAGAAAGCTTGGGTTTAAGCTTTCTTCAAAAGGATAGAGGGCAGGACCTGTTGGGAATCCTTTATAGGAAGTCTACGCATCAGACAATGATTTTTCTGTCTGAACTTCCTCTTTAGGTCTCAGATTCACATTCAGGGTATCAGAGCTCTAAGTTCCCACACCTCAGCTGTGCCAGGCTAGACAGCAAAGTGCACATTTTAGCTCTCTGAAGCTGTGTGAAGCTGTAAGACAATGTTTTGATGCTAAGTCATATCACATGCTTGTAACTTGTGGCAAATAAAAGGTACGAAAAATGTGTGTGTGTGCACAGTGTTGTTCAAGTGACGTGCAGTTAACCTGCTGCTCCGTGTTAACTTTGAGTACCTGTAACTTTAAATATGACATCATTTCATTCCCTTTTACTCTCGTACAAACAACATACAGTTTCTTGCCACTAGATGGAGGTTTTGTGTTTCAACTGATGTGCATAAAGTTGGTAAACTTACTGATGTTTTGACAGGTAGCATGAGACATGCTTCTGATGGTCGCTCCTGGGGATGAGGGGACACCTAAGCCTTTACTGAAAGAATCTCTAGTTCATCCTATTTATTTATCCTAGAATAGATTTGCTGTAGCAGAAATTGAGTTTTCTTAGTGACATTATAACAAACCTGTAGAAACTTTGTGTTATGCAGACTGTCAGCAGGATAAGCCAAGCTGGAACGAAGTCTGTCTTCTCGCAGAGTGGAAATAGCCGGGAAGTCACTCCAGTTCTTGTTGCACAAACTCAGAGCTCTGGCCCACAGACAAGGTAAGAAGCCCTCCTGGAATTATCTTTTGGGAGTATCTGTTCTTACAGTTCTTGAGCATTTTGTTTAGAACAAAGATAAAAGGTGGTTTGATGAAAAATGGAGCTAAGAACTTAATCTTTTCCCCACATGCTGCTTGTTTTCAGTACAACACCTCAGGTATTGAGCCCAACAATTGCTGCTCCACCAAATGCACTGCCTCGAAGAAGCTCTCGCCTCTTTACTAGTGATAGCTCTACTACAAAGGTAACCAACTTCATGCATTTTGCAGACTTGGGGGTTTCTTATCCATGCTGCTGTGCTGACTAATGCTTTCCCCATCTGTATAGCAGCTGAAAAACATATTTTATGATGAACAGAACTTGTACGAAATATGTGGCTGTACAAAGCATGTCATGATGCCATAATACGATGGGTTTTAATCTGTCAAGTGCTCAACTAAAGCAGTCGAAGGAAGAGTATCATAATCAAATACAAAGATACATGCTGGGCTGACAAATGCAGTGGTGCTGCTAGCTGTCAGCCTACTGGAAAAGAGGTGGTGTGTTCAGAGCCATTTATTGGAGAATTCATTTTGAGCAGATACAAAGTTGTTTTCATCTGCATTCTGCTCTCCAAAGGATGGAGCACAGGAGCAAAACACAGATACTCACGGGCAGCAGTGATGTGATGTGAATGTTTGCTGTTGAAAAAGGAGCCACTGAATAGTCAATGCAGTTATTAAGTGCCTGTATACTTCAGTTTAAAAGTCAAATGGCTGGGCATGGTTGTTAAAAGCTGCAGAGAGGCATACATGTAACTTTGCACAACTCACTTTCAACGTGAGTTTTCTGCATTTAAAAGATGTCTATATGTAACTCTTACTCTTCTTACTTGCAGGAAAATAGCAAAAAGTTAAAAATGAAGTTTCCACCTAAGATTCCAAACAGAAAAACAAAAAGTAAAACAAATAAGGGAGGAATAACTCAACCAAACTTAAATGACAGTTTGGAAATTACCAAACTGGACTCTTCCATCATTTCAGAAGGGAAGATTTCCACTGTTGCACCACAGATCCAGGCTTTTACGCTACAGAAGGCAGCAGCAGGTCTGTTTGGACACTATTGGACTGTATTAGAGTAAAATGTAGTATATCTGTGTTTTAAGGTTGAATGGAAAGAAAAATGTTGCTCCAGTGTTTGCTGCTTTCTTATTTCGGTAGGCCTGCATAGCTATCACCTTTGTATAAAATCTGGTTGAATTCAGTATCTTCTAAGCTACAAAGAACAAGTGAAGAAGTATTAAAAGTGGCTAATTGTAAGCAGCTATATCTTGCAAGCTTGGATCCTTATTAATGATTAAAATATTTTCAGGTGAGATCCTTGGAAACTGAGTCAAAGGAGCTCTGAGTAACCCAGTCGTCTTCCCTCAAAATCAGGTTTATAGAATCAGTTCTCCCTTTATATTTCCCATTTGTTTAAAACCAAGTCTTTATTCAGATTGTCAGAAGATCCCAGACAAAGTGCTGAATTCCTCTCTTTTGGCTCATTAATATTTCCAGGCAGCAAGAAGATGTATCCAGGGATACCAGACATGTGGAAACTCTATTCAGACCTAACAAACTGTTTGAGTAGCTGCTGTAAATGCAAAACTCCAGTTGCTCTGAACTCAAGCATTTCTGAGTATTCTGTTGCTGGCTTAAGCAGTTGTTACTATCCGACTTCTCTTACAGAGGTTGCTGTTTAGAATATTACGCCTAAGTTGAGGGTGTATAAGCCTGAGTTTGGGAACTCCTGGAAGATTTCCATAGGCACAGTCAGGAGCAGTGCCTGTCCCACTGAGGAGCTGGTGGGATTATCAAGTAAATAAGTCTCAGTTGTCTTTTTTTTCCACTTCTATTTATTGTGGTTTTCTCCTAGAAGGTTTGATGAGCCTTCTTCGTGACATGGGGAAAGGTTACTTAGCCTTGTGTTCATACAACTGCAAAGAAGCGATCAACATCTTAAGCCATTTACCATCCCACCACTACAACACTGGCTGGGTGCTGTGCCAAATTGGGAGAGCTTACTTCGAACTTGCAGAATATATGCAGGTAGGGACTTTTCCCTTTTGTTTTGCATAGCTTTCCACAACCCCTGCAGCCTTCCTGCAAAAGCTATAGGAAGATTACAGTTAAAATGATCTTAAAGGTCTTTTCCAACCCAGTTAATTCTGTATTGTGCTGCTTAATAGTTTATTTTGAAAACTAAAACTATGGACCATAATGACTTCCTAAAGCTAGGCTTCTTCCTTTGTTGTGCTTCAAGTGCTGTAATGTGGAGCTGGAGTTTATGAAATAGATATCTACATCAGAAAGACTTCATTAAGCAACTTCTGATAAGGAGTGTAGCTGTCTCACATGGAAGTAAAGCGCATGTATGTGTTGTCAGCATGCCCCCATCCTTGTGTCACCCATGTTCACCACATGCTGCCTTTTCCCTTGTAATTATTACACACAATGTCTGGAGGGCTGGAGCACTCACGAATGCAGTACCTGTCATCTGTCAGAAAAGCTCATGATCATAACTGGACCATAAGAATATGCTACACTTTTTGTGGGTACCTTTTTTGCCTTGCTTGTGATAAAACCAGCAACATAAGCTGAGTCAGCATAGGGAGGGCTGGCTGTGTTTCTGCTGGAGTATAGTCACTTCCTTCACTTGAAGGGGAAGTCGCAGGACTTACAGCTCTGTGTAGTAACATGCAAAGCAAAGAGGACATAGTCTGGACATACGAGGCTTGTAACCTTGACCTATGTGCTCTGCTTTGGTGGGTGGAATTTTGGTTTAAGTTTAATTTCTGTTCTTAGGCTGAGAGAATATTTTCAGAAGTAAGAAGGATTGAGAACTACAGAGTTGAAGGCATGGAGATCTACTCGACTACGCTGTGGCATCTGCAGAAGGATGTTGCCCTTTCAGTTCTCTCAAAGGATTTGACAGACATGGATAAAAACTCACCAGAGGTATAAAATGCTGTGGTCTTGAATGAGAAGAGAGTAACTGTATGTGGCAAAATCAATGATTCGGAACAAAGCTCTGATGTAGCTCAGGTGTATTCTCCTGTGATAATTGCATGGCCAGACTGGAGAGGAAGGTGGCAGGTTTGTCTGTTGAACTGATGGTGCCTCAAATGGCTTCTTTTGAACTCCAACTTCCGTGGGACAGGTCAAAACCTTTTATCTGTTAATGATTATTGAAATTTGCATTGGCACCATTCATCCAGGAAGATCATGGGTTAGTTACTCTTCCTGCTGCCAGCATGCAAAGATAAGGAATATCTCTTTCCTGTACCACCTTTTAATTGCTGTGTTTAACTCACTGGTACTTAAAATGTGATGTTGCACTTTTTTCATGCCAAAGTCCATTAACTTGTGGAGTGTATGGTAAGCCATCTACAAAAACCAGGCACCTTTTAATAGGTGCCACAGTAAAGGAATAGGTGTGTGGGTCTGTGTCGTGGTTGAAGCCAATTCTTAACAGAATTGAGAGAACTAGATTATAGTGGGAGTTTTTCTTTGCTGTTGGAGGAGAGAATCCTGTTCATGTTGTCTTGTCTAATAGTGGAAAAATCAAACCAGTGTCTGGAGAGATGAAAATGCAGATTCTAATGCAAGGAGTGGAGAACAGTTACATGATTCAGTCGTGATGCTTTGGGAAAGCAAAGGGAGCCTGGGCTGTGGAGCTTTACAACCTCAGTGCCAGTTGCTGAGCAAGGGGAAAAGGGGAGGTTGCTGCTAAAATTGAGGCTCTGCAGATTTCCAGATTAGTCAGGTGGAGCGAAAGCAAATTTACCATCTCCCCTTCGTTATTTTTACACATCTCAGATGTTTTATTTCTAACCTTTCCAACAGCTTCAACAACTTTAGTCATCAAAGGATCTAATTGGCACAAATGTGCTGGGTGTCCTCATTCTCATTTTCTCTGTTTCAGCTTGTCTAGCTCTAAGGTGTATTTAGGCCTCTCAGCCTCTTAGGAATGAGACTTAACTGTTGTTTTACTATTATGTTTTAATCTAGGAGGAAGTTAGTTATAATCACGTAAAGCAGCATAGAAACAAATCTGTTCAGCTCAAACATAGTCACTGTGGGTTGTAAAAAGTGTGCTAATTTTGCAATGCTGTTTTTACTAGGCATGGTGTGCTGCAGGAAACTGCTTCAGCTTGCAACGAGAGCATGACATTGCAATCAAGTTCTTCCAGAGAGCCATTCAAGTTGATCCAAACTATGCTTATGCCTACACCCTGTTGGGGCATGAATTTGTGTTAACAGAAGAACTAGACAAAGCATTAGCTTGTTTTAGAAATGCAATTAGAGTGAACCCTAGACACTATAATGCATGGTAAGTTTGGCTTCACCTCCCTCCTATTGCATGTGAGGCAGAGTTCCTCCTGGAGAAATATCTTCTGGATGCTAAAGGAGGTTTTCTTGTTTCCACAAATCTTGTCTATATTACCCCAACTATTTCGTTCTGTGCAGCACTTCTCATAATTCTACTTGATGGTTCCTCACTTGTAGCTGGAGAGATGAGAGATCTGTCCCTTTACACCTTAGGATACAGTTAGTTTCTTCCAGCCTCTTCTGTGTATGTATAAAGCACTGAAAGTTAGATCTGCTGGTACAAGTCACTTAGTCTTGAGAAACTTGTGTGCTTTTCACTTTGTGGCTTTTCAGCCAGTCTTCCTGTGTATCAAATGCCAATTACTCAAACTACCCAACTGAGCAAAAAACCCCAGGATCATTTTAGATGTAGCTTTTTCCTCCACAGGAAATCATTTCCCACCCTGGATGGGGTTGGTAAATCTGTAGAGCATTTCTGCCAGGTCAGATTCACTGGCAAAGCCTGGTTTGATTGGAATAGAGCCTTACTGAACAGAGTTGTTTTTCTGCTTGCAGGTATGGGTTGGGGATGATTTATTACAAACAGGAAAAGTTCAGTCTAGCGGAAATGCATTTCCAGAAAGCACTTGATATCAATCCTCAGAGCTCAGTCTTACTGTGTCACATTGGAGTAGTAAGTAGATTGCACTTAACTCTCTCCTTGTGTTTTCATCTGCTTCTGTACTTTGAGTAAAGTCATTCTGAATGGTTTTAGCACAAAAAAACTCAACAGGTTCAGAGTTCCTATGGGAGGATCTTAAGTGCCACATGAATGAATAACCACAGGATTAATGTGTCGGAAGGGAGGAACTCCTCTCTTCAAACTCATTTTAGCCAGTAATGAAATTATGCTATCAGGTCATGCCTGTGAGTCTGCCGAAATAGTAGTGATACAAAAATCAGGACTGTGTGTAGATATTTATGTGAACAAAGTATTCATAGGGGGTTTTTTTATACCCAATACATAAGAAATTAAATGGTTTGCACTTGGACCAGCATTTCCAGTTCTGTAAAATGCTAAAGCACCCATCTCACCTTTCCCAGTGCAGTATTTCTGTCCTGGTTGTGTGTCCACACTGCCCTCATCACTTTGTAGATGTGACAACTTACTCCTTAGGCCACTTTATGCCACGTGAAGTTTAAATAGCAGGCAGCTACTCCAGCCCCCATCAATGCAATTACATTTACAGGGCTGCTTGAGAAGTTGGTCATTTTTCCATCTGCTGGTGCAGTCCTGAGGAAACAGTGGCCTCACCCTCACCAGTGCTCACTTAAGAAGATGGGAAGAAGTTCTCAGATACTTGTGATGGTGACTTAAGGCTGTGTGTGATGGATGCTTCCCTGCTGGCATTCATTTGCCTTCTGTGTGGCAGCAGAGCTGTGCCAAATAATACAGGGACAGTGCCTCCTTACTTACAGGCATTGAGAAAGGCATTGAGCCCACTCCTGGCCAGAAGTTCAGTGACTTCTGTGAACCATTGGGTGGGGAGATGGTTTTGAGGTGGAGATGAAGTGAGGTGAAGTTTTCCTGTAAGAAAACTTGTGAAGACTTGGTCTAGGATTGGACAAATACTTGTTAAAGTAGCAGATTGTAAGTACATGGAGTCCAATGGATTTGTTCTTGTCTGGCAGATGAGCTGTTATTTTCCCTTTTAAACTTGTTCTGCCTTTGTGTAACAGGTCCAGCATGCACTGAAAAAGTCTGAGAAGGCTTTGGATACGTTAAACAAAGCTATTAACATTGACCCCAAGAACCCACTATGCAAATTCCATAGAGCTTCTGTATTATTTGCAAATGAGAAATACAAGGTAAGACTTGGTGCCTCTTGACAACTTTAAGTTATCTTTAAATCACTGTAGCGAGGAGTGGGGAGGCACTGGAAGCTAAATGCTTACAGGTGAACATCAGGGCTTGCAGGAGGAGCCTGGGACATCAGCATGTCTTGCCGAGGCTAATGTGAAGCATTTGCTTTGACACCTGCCCCCTTCACCAAGAGAACCTGTTGACTGGGGTGAAGTGGTGTGTTAGGAAATAAAACATTTGGAGTCTCTTCTTTATCAGGCTGAGGCTTGTAAGACTAAAGTTACGCTGTTCACATAAGCTACATAAAACAATGAAATATTTGGGGGATTAGCACTAAGAGACCTCTGATAGTGTGATACATTTGGCCAGTTTTAGGTAAAGAAATGTAGGTTTACACTCCTCTTTTTGTAGCAAGCCCTAACGTGAAGTTGTCTTCACGTGAGTAAGTTCTAGAGGGTTGAATGCAACTTTTTATAACTGAAACCATTGTTCATTTCTAACGGCAGATTGAATAGGTTCAACTTTTTAGGTTGAATTTCTTGATAGTGCCAGATTACTGTCACAGCAGCAGAAATTGCTCCAGTGTCAACAATTAGCTTGTACTTACTAAGCTTTTTTTCTTCCTTTTCAGTCTGCTTTACAAGAACTTGAAGAACTGAAACAGATTGTTCCCAAAGAGTCTCTTGTTTACTTTTTAATAGGAAAGGTAAGTAAAACTTCCCTGTGATCACAAGTGTGTTGGTTTCCTTTGGTGCAGAATTGTGTGCCTGATGAGAAAACACGATGCCTGTCACTAAGCTGCTTCCATTTGGAGCAGTATTCTAAAAATTCACAAAGCTTTAAATAAGGCTTAACTGTTCACAGCTTTATTATGTAGCAGCTTTTAAATGCAAAGACAGTTCTTAATGGAGCAGCCTTCAGTTCTATTTTAAACAAAACAACCACCCCAAGCCAGTGTCATTCTTTGCCTGCTTTGATTTCACCACTGTCAACTTGAAAGAGAATTAAGTTTAAAAAGCAAGAATGGATCCTGATAAAGGGACTTCATACAGTGGTTATGCACACAGCCAGAATCTTCCTCTGAAAGTGGCACTTTCTCAGGACTTGATTCAATACAATAGCAGTGATGTGATCAGTGGAAATCGCTAGAACATTGAGGGACAGTCCATCAGTCAGCAGTGCTGCTTATGTGTGTGTGTAGCTGTAAGATATTCAATCCCATTCTAATGTATTATATCAGAAATGCTGAACAAGGAGGTATTGTGGCACACTCCAAAGCCTCCACCAAGAGCCTCAGTGTCCTTTTCAGTTGACAGCCTCCCTAAAGAGCTGTAGAAGGTTGTCTGTCTGCCAGACAGAAGAGTCTCTGATGAAGCTAGTGGAGTAGGCTAGAACAGGAAAAGATATTACCAGCTTGTCAGTATGTTTGCATTCCAACCTTCTTTGTGTTTAATGCCAGAGAAAAGTAATCCAGGAATAGGAATCCTTCTTCCTCACCGTCTTCTCTGCTAATACGCTTTAAATGCGTTCTGCAACTTTCTTCTGTGGGGTGTCTGCTCACTAGGAAGCAACATGACAAACTTGCCTCTAGCACAGGACTGGGGAACTCTTCATCAGCAAGATGGAGAGGTAAAAAGACTTGTGCTGAAATTTGTGGACTGGTAACTGTCCAGGAGTAGCTGGACCTCTGCATTGCCATGACAGTTGCCATGTCTTGACAAATTTAAGTACTTTCACTGTTAAAATGCTTACCACAGATAAATTAACTTGCTCATCTGTCCTTTGTGATAAGGAGAGCTTCAGGGCAAGTTACAGTAAGATGTGGGCTGGATTCTGCAGTGCAGGGTTGTCTTGAAGAGTTGCTGTTCAGTTTAGCAGGACAAATGAGGGGCCACTTCATGTCCTGTTGTTTTCTCCACCTGCCAATAACAGTTAAAATGTCACCTGAGGATGTAAGAATGGCTGTGTCGAGTCAAGCCATGGGTCCTGCCTTTGCCAGTGCTCAGTGAGAGCTGTAGGGGAGGGTGTAGGACTTGTGTGCACATGGTGATGCATCCCCAGACTATTCTCTGGGCCTCTGACATTAGAAGCCTGAGACTTTGGACTTTTCCTGAGCCACAAGTAGATTTGGGGGTTACAATGACTCAAGAAACATAAAGCATGGTGAGGGGGCAAGACAAGACATGTGCAGCTTCTACCCCACCTTGCTGCAGCTTCATTTCTGTTTCAAGATCCACCTCTTTATGGTTTTGAATGTCAGCTGCTAGTTTAATTTTGAGACTTAAATAGAAACACTTGTTCATTCTTTCTACACATATTTGCTGTTTCCCTTGGGACTTGTGTAATAAATCTTTCATCTCTACCCTCTTGGTTTTCATAAATCCTCAGTTACTTGTGGCTTGTTCTGTTTGTTGTCCAAAACGTCAAGTAGCAGCTTCATGTAAATGTAGCCTTTTATGCTTTTATTTTAGGTTTATAAGAAACTGGGTCAAACACATTTGGCCCTAATGAATTTCTCATGGGCGATGGACTTAGATCCCAAAGGAGCCAATAACCAGATTAAAGAGGCCATTGATAAACGTTACCTTCCAGATGATGAGGAACCAATAACTCAAGAAGAGCAAATCAGTGAATGTTACCCCTATGAATCAGGTTTGTATTTCCAATCCTTTCTCATTCAAAGAGGTATTTCAGGCTTCATAGAATCCCAGGTTTAATAGGTGAAACACACTGTTCAACCCTGCTGCTTGGCAGCAGGTCCAGAGGCTCTTCCCTCAGAATTCATTCATTCTTCCTACAGTAAGCATGAAATAAAGGGTCTTTTAGAATCTGTAGATGGAATAGGACAGAGATAACAACTATAGTAAATTCATGGTTGGCCAATAGTATCCTAGGAGAGCAAAGACATTCATAGAGCTGCAGATCTTCCCTTGTAGAAGCTTCAAATCATTTCAAGGTGACTGAATGGCAATTGAAATTGTCTATAGAGGCTTTGTCCAAAGTTAAACTGGATGTTGGGTAAAAACATTTGGCCTCCTAAACATGAAGGGAAGCTCTTGACAAAAGTAATGAAAGTAGCTTCATTTGAAATGAGAAAAATAAAACACTCCCATTGTCCTACTTGGGGAATAATCTGTGAAGAGGAGTGGTCTGGGTTTTTCTTCTCTAACTTTTTATTATGAGCTTAGATTCCATGAAGCAGAGGTACCTCTGTGAAATGGGGATAGTAGTAACTATTGGCCTCTTTGATGCAGACTCAAGTAGTGATAGAAAATAGATACTAATAAGCAATTTAAAACTAGAAACTTACCCTGCACTTCCTGAAGTGTCAGGAGTGTTTTCTCTCCCTGCTGTTGTAGTTGGGCTACTTAGAACACTGCTCGCTGAGGCTGAACATGTTTCTGGCCAGGAGATGGAGACAAAGTACTTGAGCTGCCAAGGGACACCCAAACCAAGATGGAAAAAACCCAAACACCCAAAAACCAAAACAGGCAAAACCCACCAACTTCATCATCCCAATAAGCAAAGTAAACCAGGATTAGGCTGTTTGTAAGCACTTCTGTTTCCCTGTGTGGGGAACTGTGAGGGTGCTGAGGCGCTGGCACAGGGTGCCCAGAGAAGCTGTGGCTGCCCCATCCCTGGCAGTGTTCAAGGGCAGGTTGGACACAGGGGCTTGGAGCAACCTGCTCTAGTGGAAGGTGTCCCTGCCCGGGGCAGGGGTTGGAGCTGGGTGAGCTCTAAGCTCCCTTCAACCCAAACCAGGCTGGGATTCTATTCTATAAATTGCAGAAGAGTTTCACAGACTGAGCTGAGGAACTTTTTTAGGATACATGAGGCAACCTCAAGTAAACTAAGGTAATACTGGGGATGGGGAGAATTGGTTTTGATATAGTGGCTGACGTGAGCTAGTTTGTGCATTGGTCTGGCTGTGTCCGTGGTACAGAAGCCTGTGAAGCATTTGCAGTAAAGCTATAAAAGGCATCTGTGTTTCTCCATGAAACAACTTCATATTTGGGAATTTACAGTGAGTATGCTAACCTGTACCATGGGAGGCAGAGTCAAGTCACATTCCTGTGTGTGAAGAACAACCATCACCAGATATTTACCTTTGTTCTCATTTTAACAAGGACAGAAGTTAACTGTGTAAGGGTAGCCTCTCTCTATGCACACATTCCTCTTGCACACCGTGCACTACGTGCTGTCTTCATTCCATCAGGAATCTAGTTTTCCTGGAAGCTCTAGGCTAGTCCTCATCTGAGCTGAGGGAGCAGAGTAATCCATCAGCATCAGGAAAGCCTCTGCACTTCCTCAGAGCCATGCTCTTCCCATATGCCATATTCTCTGTCAGGGAAGCAGGGAGCAAGGAGCTGCTGAACATCACTGATGAATGGTCCCAGTGCAGAGGGTAACTCGTAGGAGGGGTTTGGGCAACTGGTGTTTTTCTAAACACTGTTTGGAAGGAGTGGGGAGGTTAAGTTGCTCCTGAGGCTATTTTGGAGCCCTCCATCCCAATCGCTCCCTACCTCAGGGTCGGAGATTTCAGGTTTTGCTAGTATGGACTTTGTGTTAGTTCCTTTCAAACTGCATTTAGACTTTATCATGCTCTCAGGGGTCAGTGTGTGAGAAGAAGGGGAAAAGCCACATGGCTTTAAAGCATTTGGAGGGGAAGCCCAGCCCATTGCTGCTGTGCCTGTGACACGCTGGAGCAGATCCTGAGGGAATCTCTGAGTGCAGCAGCCCACTGATGTTTGTCTGTTTCTTTCTCATTCAAGCTGGCACAGACGAATCCCAAGAGAGCAGCATGACGGATGCAGATGACACACAGCTCCACGCAGTTGAGAGTGATGAATTTTAACCTCCAAAAGCCAGTATCTGAGCTTGAGTGTGTGACTGGTACTGTTGTGTTCTCCCCTTCCTTTGCATCCTGGGTCTTCACATCACTGAGCCAGCATTGTCATTATTCTCCCAACACCACGAGTACACCTCTTGGACTTCAGCTGTACACAGAGTTAATGGCAGTGCAATATTCAGCTGCTACTGAGTCTGACTTGTTGGCTCTTACTCATGTATGAAAGTGACAGAGGAGGAAATGCTATTTTTGGACTCCCCTTTGCTGGAAAAATATCATGGAAGAAAGACTTATGGTTTGCTGTACTGAAGCCAGTAGATGCGGGGATAGTACTAATGAAGCAGTGTCTTGTTCTTTCTCCAGAGCTGTGTCTTAGTTTGATTCTTTCTTGGTAAGCAGAGTGCTGCACCTCATTTCCAAGGACAGCGTTGACAAATGCAGGCGGTTAAAAAGACTTTCGCATATTGTAACTTAAATGCCAGGGGATGTAAATAACCTTAAAGCTGCGGTGGCTCCAGTGAGCAAACATAAAGCACGTGCTCAGGAGTGTGTCCCACCACGTGAAACATCCCGTGTCCCTACTTAGAGAGGAAATGTAGCGGGAGGATCCCAGTGGAGAATCAAAGCTTTGATGAAATGCTTTTGTTTTCTAACCAAGAGTTAATTTATTCACCTCGGTTCTGAAAGGTCAGGGTTTACTTTTCTACTTCCAAGCAACCAGTCAGCACCGTCTTGTTCATTTTCCATAGATCCCGTCACTTGTTCTTCTCCTTTTAAGAACAAAACTTAATAAAGGGCAAAATCAAAAGAGCAACATAGATCCACCTAATGAGAAACATCCACCCCTTAACCCAGCGTGACAGCCTGTTTCTGAGCAGAGACTGGGAAGACCATGGAAGCCTTAAGAAGATCAGAACCTTCGTCGACCCCATCAACTCATTGTTGAAGATGAGCATCACTTAAAAACCATTTTGGGATGTGTGGTCCAAGCAAAATGTGCAATTTTCTGTCTTTCCCCTTTATTTTTAAGCTGTTCTTTCAGATCTCACTCCAAACCCACTTTCCTCTTGGCCAGAGGCTGCTTCACCGAGTCCAAAATGATCTTTCTCCGCAGCAGCAGTCAGTGCCCTTTATGCAGTGATGATGCAGAACGTGTATGATATGAGCAGTTTTAAAGAGCAACTTATGCCTAATAAATTGGGAATGATACAAATTTCATAGCAACATCTTGGTTGTGATTGGTCTTTATTTAATGGATTGATTTTTAGGGGTCTTTTACCTTTAGAACTTTATTTTCTGGCCTTGCCTTGCAGGAGGCATCTCTTTCTGTCACCTCCTTGGTCGTGAGCCACATGGACGCTTTATGGTTTGGAAAATAACCCTGAAGTGCTGAGTGAAAGTAGAATTCTCTGGTTTCTTTTTTGAAGGAGGTAGATAAGCAGTGAAAAAGAGGCTTAAACCCCACTAATAGCATGAAAAGGAATTCCTAAACCCTGAGGAATGATATTAAAGGAGCTTTGTGCCTCTGCCACATCTTTCTGATCAGCCTGGGGCTGGAAGCTTGATGAACTGACTTGGAAAATCATGACAAGTTGCAATAGATTTTTGTGGCCATAGATCTTCTGGGGTGATGATTCCCTTTCCTGATGGCAGATGGGGCTTGGATGGCCCAAGAGCATCCCATGTCTCTCCTTGCGTGGTTTTCCCACCCAACCCCAGCGCATCCACTGCATCCTCTGTCAGCTCTGGAGGCAGCGCTGGGCTGAGCTCACCAGTTCCCACCTTCATTTGCTTCCTTTTGGTCCCAAACATCCTTTCAGACCAAAAGCTGGGAGTCAGCAGGTGCTGCTCTCGACCCTTTCCCGTGACAACCACTTGTTTAAATGGAGCCCAGAGATCCAGGGAATGAGGTGGCTTTTTCCATTTTTCCCTTTGGTTCTCTACAAATTGTCACCAATTCTAGTATAATTTTTCAGCACCCTCAAAAAAGCGCCAGATTCCATTGGGATGGTGAAAGGAAATGGGTGCTACCTGGTAGATGTACTACGGGAATATATCCCTTGCTTTAGACCTACATCAGACCTTAAAGGGGTTTTTCTTCACTCTCGAGTAGCATTGAGCCCATGCTCTGATTTTCCCTTCTCAACAGGTACACAGAATTGGGCTTCACTCCCTAGAACTTTGCTCTCCGAAGAGGGGCAGGGAGGAGGAGGAGCATGAAGGCAGCCAGGTTGGAGCAAGTGTGTTCACTGGGAAGAATTGGGGAGCTGTCATTTCTTAGGACACAATGATGGAGAAATGCAGAGTGTGGGTGTGGAGTGTCCTGTTTCCATTGGAACGATGTCAGTTGTCTTCCCCCCCCCTCTTTTCTTTTCTTTTTTTGGCTTTTCTTGACTTTTTATTTCAAAACTTGTACAGTCTTAGGAAAGAAGCCAAAAGGGGTTTTTGTTCATATATTTGCGACTCATTAAAGGATGTGGAAGATCCAAATAAACTACTTTTAAAAGCAGGTTATCCCCCGCTGCTTTGGGATTCAGCCTTCTGGAAGTGGACAGAGCTGGGGAGAGGTTTCAGGACACTCCCTGGGGGATGTGGGGATGGTTTGTGTCCTGTGATAGCTGGTGATGATAGAATCATCATGGAATGCTTTGGGTCGAAGGGCCCTCAAAGCTCCTCCAGCTCCAACCCCTGCCCCGGGCAGGGACACCTTCCACCAGAGCAGGTTGCTCCAAGCCCCTGTGTCCAACCTGCCCTTGAACACTGCCAGGGATGGGGCAGCCACAGCTTCTCTGGGCACCCTGTGCCAGTGCCTCAGCACCCTCACAGGGAACAGCTTCTGCCCAAGAGCTCATCTCAGTCTCCCCTCTGGCAGGTTCAAGCCATTCCCCTTGTCCTGTCCCTCCATCCCTTGTCCAAAGTCCCCTCCAGAGGCTGAGTAAAATAGTCTGGACCAGGAGAGCAGGTCTCAGATGAGAACAGTCAGAGCATCACACAAGATTGTGTGGGCAGGACCCCCAACAGATGGACCAGAAACGATCCAGAACCACAGAGGAGATGTCCGGGCACCAGCGGATGCTGAAGCCATCAGTGTCTAAGTTAGGGAGGGGACAGTTCCCCCCCGTGCCCACTCCTGCATTTCTCATCAGTCTCACATCTCTGCTGCAGCTGCCACAGCAGCTTCTCAGCCTCCTTCCCCCTGATCCATCCCATTTCCATCTCCACAGGCTGTTCTGGGCCTGGCGTTCCTGGTTCATGGCTTTGCTCCATGACTCTGCCCAGCTGGATGGGAGGACACAGCGGCTGGAGAGGGGTTCACTGTCTTGGCCTGGTGCTGTGACCTGCAGGCAGGGACTGGGTCCCCTCCTGTCCCTGCTTACCTGGCTGCCACTGCTGAGAGGTTTCAGAGCAAGGAACATCTCCCAACAGTTAAAGAAGAGCTGGACCCAAACTGACCAAGAAATCAGGTGCTCCATGAGCACTCATTTGAAAAGCAGAGGTGAAAACAGCAAAGGAAGACATGTTCTGTGTGTTAATATGATTTGAAACCCCCCTCCTCTGAGGATACATCTGCACCCCCAGAGCATGAGCAGCAGGTGGAGGGAGGGGATCCTGCCCCTCTGCTGTGCTCTGGGGAGACCCCCCCCTGCAGCCCTGATCCAGCTCTGGGGAACAGCACAAGAGGGACATGGAGCTGC
>NW_009944795.1:29983-31535 GCF_000696875.1 Nestor notabilis
GGAGAGGCTGTGCCGCCCCCATCCCTGGCAGTGTTCAAGGCCAGGTTGTACACAGGGGCTTGGAGCAACCTGCTCTAGTGGAAGGTGTCCCTGCCTGTGGCAGGGGTTGGAGCTGGAGGAGCTTTAAGGTCCCTTCAACCCAAACCAGTCTGGGATTCTGTGATGGTATCAATACGGAAAGTATCAGAAACACCTCTGGCATCAGAAAAGAACTCCACTTTCAAAGGTCAGTCCCACCAAAAACACCCCAGAAAACCAAAGAGGAGCCACAGGCTCTTTTCTGACAACCTTTACATGCAGACATTTTATCAGTGACAAATCTCCTGTTCCAGTTCATATCCACGTGTGTGGAACAAGGGAAGTTCTTTGCTGCTGGGACATTTGGAAAGGGAGCTTTGGAAGAGAAGAGGGTTAGTTTGCTGCTTTCTGCCTCTCTTGGGTTCTTGTGTGTCTCAACAGATTTAGTGGAAGCACTTTCTGGCAGGGGTTCCTCCCAGCCCCACTGCACCCACTTTTAAGCACTTTAAGGCGGAATACAGCTGTATTCTGGATTTTCCTAGATAACTGGGAATAACACCCTGGTTGCAACCTGTCCTGGGTGTACCAAACCCACCTCCCGTAGCAAGGATTGGCAGAGGATGGTGTCTGCAGTGGGGCCAGGGGATGGGGCTGCTCTGGGTAGAGTGTCCATGAACTTTAATGTAGATCTACAGCAGTTTGGCTGCTACATTGAGTGGGTTCAGAAGCTCCCCCTGTGTCCTCCCTGCACCGGAAGGGGTGGTGGAAAATCCGTGTCTGCTGGAGAGGAAAGGGCTGCCTGTATCCAGTAGCATGTGCGTGGTAACCCTCTGGCAGGGGAGGAATCTCCTTCCTCCCCATGCTGATGAGGGTCCAATGTTCAGCTGGTCCCACAAAAGCCTCTGGGCATAGCAGTGTCTCTCCCTCCATCGGCACCATCCGGTGGATGGAGCCACCTGGACAAGGAAATCAAAGCTAAACCCCAACCCAGGTCATCCCTGGAGCCAGAAATGGGAGTTTCCTCCTTTGATCCATCCCACAGAACTCACCTTTGCTGGGATGCTGGGGATGTTTTATGATGGTAGAAACCATCCCGGGGATTCCTGGGCGCTGAGCACAGGATGTCACCTGTGATGCTGTGTCTGGAGCGCCTCAAACATCCTCTCCATGGCTCTGCTGTCCCAAAGGGATACAGTGGCTCTTGTCACAGCGAAGGACCATCAGTGGCAGGTGAAGGAGCTGGTGTCGCTCCCAGCCAGCAGGACGTGGACTTGAGCCTTGCATTGGAATTAAACCCAGCCCATCCCGGGAATAACAACCTAAAAGCCAGGGAAACAACGGCACAGGTGAAGTGATGCCCAAGGGACTTCCCTGCCTGGGTGAGAGGGTGACACTGAGGGTGACCCCGACTGCAGTTGCGTGTGGCTCTTGAGGGACCGGTGGGTGGCCCACGGGAGCCCTGGGGCCAGCCCTGGCACGGCCATGGGCAGGGGGACACGGGGCAGCGGTGCTGGCCCTCCTGTAGCCCCGGTGT
>NW_009944796.1:0-31104 GCF_000696875.1 Nestor notabilis
CTCCAGCGTATCAACTGAGCCACACAGCTTCAGTTAAATTAATTTGAATTTTGTTTTTAAAAATTAGATCAGGATGAAACGATAACTTCTCTGATAGTAAAATATCAAATTTGACATTTTGAGAATTTATAAATATTCTGAAAAGGAAAATTAATCAATTTGACTGTTTCTGAGTCTTGCAAATGCCTCTGATGCCTAGAAAAGATTTGTGCTGAGAAATTTCCTTTTAGTTCTAGAAGTAGAATTTTCTTGAAATTGCATGTTTGGCAAGGCAAATTCATCAAGACGAGGGAGTTAACTTTTGTTGAATATGTGGATGGTCAGACCAAAGTATAGTTCTATGAAATTTATTGGATATCTTTGTGTCATGTTGCAGGATGTGGATAAGGAGACACACAACCACTGCAGAACTGCAGGAGCAATTTCTTTGTTGGTTCAGCCTTTCCTTATACTACTTTCTCAACTGAAGTGAACATGCAATTATTATGCTTGGGAGTTAAGTATGGAATTCAATCTCCCGTTGATAAAGCATAGCAACCAATTCTCCACCCATACCATCATTAAAAAATTCAGATCTTCCTGGCTCTTTGACTAGGAAAGGTCAAGGCCAATGTGTTATAACTTTCTTCATATCTTCTCAACATCTTTAGCTCGGAAGTAATGAAGTTAAGGTAGTTCTGACTAGACTAGAGATTTCCAAGCTTCTGTATATGGATGCAATTTAAATGGGGTGCCTTTACAGCATGAGGTGCAGTAATATGCATCCACCCTCTGCTTAGAGGCATGAATAGAGATACTCATATGCCAGATGCCAGAGCATATTTTAGATAAGGTGGTGTTCACAGAGGAGCTCAATATCCTTCAGCCTCCAACCTAAATCCTGCCATGTTACAGAATGGAGACTAAAAGAGAATCATCACACAGCCAATGAGAGCGCAAGTGTCACAACTTGCTTCTCCAGCTATTCTTATTCTTATACTTTTCTCCACATACTCAGTAATGGTTACTGCCACAAGCAGAGTGTAGAACTGCATGCATTTTTGGTCTGACCCATCATGGTCACTCCTTTGTTCCTAAAGATTGAGAAATCCACATCTCAAGTTTTCTTTGATAATGAAGTATAGTTTCCATTGCTGATCAGATTCCATTATTGTAGATAGATGTTTATATCACCTGTGCAAATGTAGGAAAAGACAACACTTGCAGAATACAAAGTTGAAAACTGTTGGAAATTTAAATGATTTAAACTATGTCTTTCTTGTCTCTAAGTATCACCTCTGTCTGTGTCCAGCAGAAAAAGCAACAATAGATCTTATTTGCATGACTCAGATTGTGATTTCAAAGGCCTGCAGAAGTCCAACTTTATGCAAAGTCAGAGAAGGCATATGTTTGTTCTCAGTGGTGGATTTTACTGAAGTCATTACCATGCCGAAACAAAATATGGTCCAGTCCAGCCTTCCCAGCAGCCTTGTGCCACTGACTCCACTGGGATGACAGGGGAGTCATTGTCTCACGCAGTGGGTCACAGCCCTCCAGCAACAGCAAGACAGAAAATGAGTGATCTAGAATTACCCAAATTGTTGTAGGACTCTCGTTTTCCAAACTCAAAGAAGGAAGAAAATGCACTGAAAAAAAATTAGTGTTCTTCCTCTTCTGAAAAAATTTTGGATTCTCTCTGGGGCAAGTTGCAGCCCTGGGGCCTTAACACGTGGATCATAGAATCATAGAGTTATTTGGGTTGGAAGGAACCTTAAAGACCATCTAGTTCCAACTCTTCTGCCATGGGCAGGGACACCTTCCATTAGACCAGGTTGCTCAATGGTTGTGATGTGGATTGGATGTGATGGTCCTATTCACTCTGGTGCTCTTCTGTCGATATGTCGATAGGTGAGAATGAGGCTGCAGCAAGCAGTGGCTGAATCAGGCTGGATTTAGGGACTTCAGAATTTATCAGCTGGAAGTGGCTATTTGATATGAAGTGGCTATTGTTACCCAGGCTCTCTCCAATTCTTAACACACAGCCATCTGCAAACACCATTTTTATGTGTGATACTAGTTCTGCCCATCTTATAGCCACCATCACTGCCAGGGTGTGAGTGCTCCCAGCCATTAATGAAGGGATGTTGGGAACCCCTCTGAGGCGCAGGCAAGTATTATAATCACTCTTACAGCTGGGAGCTGGAGCGTAGAAATGAACTGTGAGAGCCTATAAGCTCACATGGAAAGTCAGCAACAGACTTGAGAATTGGCTTCATTGCTTCTCATTCTCATTTCTGTACCTGCTTTTCTTTGTTCTGTCTTGTTCTTTTTCCTTATTTTGTTCCTTTCCCCAGCTGAGAGTATTATCTGGGGGTTAAGGGAGGAATTGTGCTGACAGCTAAACTACCCATGTGCAGCTCAAGTCCTGGAGCACCGTGGCTCATAGATCTTATGGGAACCCAACCTCTGTCAAACTTCTCACGGAAAGGGCTTATATTTCTAAGTGGCACATTTTACAAGGACTTGCTCTTTTTTTAGTTCAAGAATCTCTAATTTGCTAGCCTTACAATTTTTAAAGCTTCTACCTGTGCTACTCACCTGTCTGCTCTTCTTATGGCTTCCAGCTACCTGACATTCTTGAAGGCATTTGCTCTTCTGAATGTCCATCAAGGTAGGGAAGTAATACGTATCCTTCAACTACAAATGGAGAATTGAGTCACTGAGAGGCTGTATTAGGCCTGAGGATGTGTTTGGTAGTGCAGGTTTCCCCAGTCCTAAGCCAGCTGTCTTACCACTAGTCCATCCTCTCAGCCCTTCCTTGAAGGCTGTTGAATTATGGGACACTGCTGTCATTAAAAAGAAAACAATCCTTTCATCCCTTCTTCCATCCATCATGCACTGCTATTGCATCTAGCAGCAGATGCACACATTTGAACCGTATGAAAAAAAAACAAAGGAACAAAGACAAATGTTTACCATACAATGGTTTGAAATCTTTGTACTTGGCAACTAAATCAAAGGAATGCTTATGTTTTGATGTACAGCAGTCTTAAATCATTTGTAATTTTCTATCACCTCCTTTTATCGACAAATTAACATCTTGATACGTAAGATCATCAGTAAATTAGGAATCAGCACCAGAACACAAATTTATTTTTTAATGTGTGTACAAAACAAAGGACAATTAATAATATGTGGTGTAGCACTTTACATTTTAAAGAGAAAATAAAAATATTTATATATGTGAACATGTTTATTCTGGCACCTGCAATTGGTGAATTTCTCTAGGCTTTGTGTCATTTTGATGTATGTGCTGTCCTAACTCTTATTCTATTTTCATGAACAAGAGGGGAGGATGGGAAGCTGTATGAAGGAAAAGGAAACACATTTGCATCTCTCTCAAGGAAAAGGGTTTTAAACGTAATAGTAAAGACCCACTAATTTTAAAAGATAAATTCTATGTAGAAGGTGAGGGCATTTCCTGTAAACAAAGCAAAGTAATAGTTTAGCGTGGATTTAAAGCTAACATATAAAATTGCAGATCAAGTCCTCCTCCCCCCAACAATCATTAATTCATTAATCCTTGAAACCATCACTGCATTGTTTTCTGGTAATTATACACACCTCATATGCTGGCTTTTTAAGACATTAATTGCATGATTAGTTTTATGATTTCTTCTGATTACCAATTAAGTTACCTTTTTCTCTCTTTTTTGTATTTCATACATACCATTAGACTTTATAGCGCTTCTTTTTTAATTTCTCACCTAGCAGGGGTTCTCACACATTCGAAGACTGCATTATCCACTCAATAAACAGAGAGAGAGTTTAATTTTCTGTGTAAAGTATTGCTGTGGACTTGGAAGGATGATGTTTCAGATATTATGCTATCAAGAGTGACATTTAATTTTACAGGGAAAAAAATCTTGTTTTTCCCTGTCATAACAATGTTCACAGAGCATGATTTTAAAGATGTGCAGAGACCAAATCAAGTGATTCTGTCTGTTGGCTTAGCTGAAGTTGTCACATCTTCCTTTTTTGCCCAACATGTATTGCCAGCTGGTCTTCAAATCTATTAGTGTAATTTCTTGTATAGAGTTCTCTGGGTCTGTGCATATATAAAAAAAGTAGCATCCCATGTATCATAAATCAGATATCAAATGCAACAGCAATATGCTAGTGTCTATACATATTAGGTAAAGCTTATGTAGGTGGTTTTAAAGACTTACAGATTAAAATATTGCACAAACCATAGAAATGCAAAACCAGATGCAAAAATTGTTTTTCACTTTCCATATTCCACATATATGGACAATAGCTGTGTATTTCTGTACTTGTTTCTTTTTCTGAACATACCTGTATGCTTGGTATATCAAATATTTGTGTGGGATTCATATACATATTCTGCATCATCTCTGTAGTGTAAAAGCAATTACATTTAATAATCAACACCACACAAGATGCCTAAATGGAAATTAATTGAGAAAGGCCTTTATGTAAATGAAACATGCAACTGACTCATAGACCTTCCAGAAGAGAATAATAGTAGTCTATAGTATACTGTGTGTGTGGTTTTAAGATGATCTGGTATCGATTTGAGTAAGCACTTCCAATTTCCTGACAGCTATGTCAGGTCAGAGAATAGGAAGACTCAGAGTTGCAGGGTAACTCTAATTGGACCACCATAAAAAATAAACTCTCAGGTTTTCTGTTGATCCTCAAAATGCTTGCTTGCCAAAGCTGTACTATGGTTCTCTGGCAAGAAAAAAATGTCCACAGTGTACCATATGCTGTTCTACAAGCACCCTGCAGACAGCAAGTCAGCATGGAGAAATGTGCAAAGTTGAAGGTGTTCCTGTAATAACAAGTAAGGACACCTCCAGCTCTGTGAAAGCTGCAATTTTTTTAATAAATTATAGGGAAAAATATCAGGTTCTTTGGTTAACCTTTATTTTTTTGTTGAGGTTT
Organism: Nestor notabilis; assembly: GCF_000696875.1. Lineage (NCBI taxonomy): Eukaryota > Metazoa > Chordata > Aves > Psittaciformes > Psittacidae > Nestor > Nestor notabilis. The sequence continues at coordinate 4,948 of NW_009944796.1, forward strand.
TATTTTTTCAGAGATCTTTTAAATCTATTTCATTTGTTCCTGCTTTGTATTGAATAATACATAGGGCAGCAACAAAGTTTGTTAGTCCAGAAAGCAGAAGATTCCAGGAGCACAGGCACTGGTTGTCACTGGCCCGACAAGTTCAGGATTGAATTTGGAGTACCCAGAGCTTGCCATTGCATTTAGTTACAACTGACAGTAACTTAAATATTTCGCTAACCAGGTGCATTTATCTTTGATCTCTTTAAAAGTATTTTTAGGCATAATCTGCATATTTCACTCATCTTCTGTATATTGAATAACCAGTACGAATTGTTTGAAATATTTTCCAGCCTCCCAAAAGATGAATGTGTATTTATGTCACTTCTGACTGCTTTCTAGCCTGTGTCAAACTCAATACTCTAATCAAATCTGAAATATTTCCTTCTAATAGCTGCATTTTTTTAGTAATTGCACCCTTCTGCTTTCAGCCATTCATAAAAAGTTATACATACAGGAGGCAATGAGGTAAGACCAAATGTTGTAGCTAACTTGAAAAAAAAGAAGAAAAAAAGTAGCATAGATTTTCCTGTTTCTTTCTCTTTGGCAGAAATTACTTGGCTGCTGTTTCTGAGGAAAGAAAAATTATGAGAGATTTGGAGAAAAGGCAGAGGGGGGAAAAACCTATAATTATGGCTTGCTCTTGTATAAAGCTCTCATTAGCAACAAGGCAAAAAGAATTCTCTTGAAGACACATTCAACATTTTGGCAAAAACTATTTAGAACTTTTTTTTTCTTTGATTCTGTTTCTTTTTTCCGAAAGTGTCCAAATCATAATTCATCTTTCCAAAGGGTATGGCCATGAAAAATACATGCTTTTACTGCATGGAGAAAGTACCTATAGGCTGTCCCTCCTTCTCTTCTGGCACTCTGAGAAAAACTTATGCTTTCATTCTAAAAATAAGGTGTTTAGAAGTCAACCTATTTATAGCATCTCATGGTTTGAATCAAGTATTATAAGATCAAACCCTCTTAAAACTTTGCAGCATTGTTGGCAGATACGTTCCTAGGAGGCATCAAGGACTATCTAAAAAAAAAAAAAAGGGCAGCCCCCCCTCAAACAAACAACAAAAAAACCCCAAACAACACCAGAACCCCCTCCCCCCACCCAAACAAAACCAAAACCAATCCTCAATAAATAAATCAATATAATTAATAAAATAAATCAATTGCCAGTTTGGTTAATGTAGAAAAAAGATATTTCCTTTCGTGTGAGAGGGGTTATCCCCAGTGGTTTTACAATCAGGACAACATGTATTTCAGAAAGAATAAATATGAAAAAGGAACTTATTCTGCATCATACTGATGTCAGCTGGGTGATGATGGGCATGAAGGACTGCCCAAAGGCCTGGCATCTGTGAAGCATCTCTGTCTGCATCCACATATTTCCTGCTATTACCATGTGAGAAACAAAGTTGTTTGCAGGTCAGATTTAACACAGAAGTGCTGCCCCACGGCGTGGCTGCAACATAGGATTCTGCATCGCACTGTAACTGCTCAGAGCCACTACAAACCCTGTCAGCCTCCACTTTCCCCCTCACTCACTCCATTGCCTGGTTTGCATTTGTCTATGAGCCTCATGAGCAAATTCCTGTCTTTACCACCAACCCAATAGGGTGCCCTTGGATAGGTTGCCTAGTAATTCTTCTTCAGTAAACCACTGTATATGTGGACAGTATCAGGATGATATAGGCTAAGGAATAATAATAGTACTGTGCTGAAAGTATTTAGTGCCGAGAAAATGAGTTACTGCCTTCAATGAATGCTATGAGTTTTAGAAGTTCTATTGGTAAACCAGAAAAAGTGGCTTCAGAGCTATATAGCACATCCTTAAAACTAGGAAGTACAGACAAACAGCATGGAAATACTCTCAACACACTCTCTGGTAGTCTGCAGCCTTATTTTAGTAGAAATATGGGTAAATGAACCAGTACCAATTCCAGACATTCCTTCATCTTGCAGACTGATGTAAGCCAAGCCTTAACAAAAGTTTAATAATATTCAAATAGCAATTTGAGCAATGTGTTTTCATCCACTTGTACTTCCTGCATCTGTGCATGTAATTTTCACTGGATATGTGAAGTGCTGAAAGTTTTATGAGAGGCTTTTGCCTTCCTAAGATCATTTGTAGTTGCATGTTGTGCAACACAGGAGGTTTGGATAAGCAAATGTGTGGGTCCATTTCAAACTGAACTGCACCTCCAAAATTTCAGAGTACCTATCACTAATGATCAGTCTAAACCACGTTTAAATTGGGAACAAAACTATCTCCAGTTTACAGAAGTATAACCATCCATAAGAGCACAAATGGATTAGGATTGCTGCATCAGAGAAGTCCATTAGTGTAGTGTAATGTACAGCTACAGTATAAGCCATTTCAAAAAGCAGAGCTGCCTCTGATCAACCTAAAAGACATCCTCTTCCTTCTGAAAACACAACATAATGCACAGCAGGCCACAGGCCAGGTGTGTCAAGTACATCTTTTTTAAAAGTGGACTTTAACCCGTAAGAGTCATCATGCACTATTAAATTTCTGTTATTCTGCTATTCTTGATACCAGCCCAATTTAAATGAGTTCAGGCCACAATGGATGTCTCATTCACTTCTGTCCCTTGAAGCACCCAAGGAACTTGAGGTGTTTTTTCTGGCCTCATGCATCATGCATTGACCTCCCATCAACAAGTTGCACAAAAGCATGGCATGCAGCAGACCAAGTCCAGGCTTCAACTGACAGCAACCAAACAGTAGGCAATCCTGGAGTATATTATACAGTTGTTACAATGGGGGATGCCAGAATTAGAATACCAGTATGAAATTTCTTATTTCTTTCATGAGAAGGGACAAACTAGGCAGCCTTCTTACCTTGCAACATAATTCTTCCTCTCTTTGCTGAAATGTTCTTTTGTTTCAAGGGATGGACCACTGAGGAAGTCACCAAGCCTGAGTCCCATGGTTTTGCCAAGAAGGTCTGGTTTTGCTCAGTGGATTTCCTCCATTTTTGATACTCATCATAGGATAAGATCCTAACTAGCATGAGGAGCAGGGGAGTTGATGGGGAGGATCCAAGGCATATTTAAAGTAATACCTGGTTCTATCTGCAATAACATCCAACCCTAAACCCTCTGATCCATGCCTGATTGTTCAAGCATAAATAGGTAGGTTTTATTGCTGGTATCACTCAGAATGGAAGGACATAATAGCATGGCATAAATCACTGTATCCTAAAGCCTCCATAGAAGTTGTTAATCCAAGACATACAGTTCCCATCGTGTACTCTGAACAGTACTAGTTCAGTTTTGGAAAATACAGGGCAGCTTCCAAAGTGGCAGGACTGAAATGCTGCACTAAGCCACTCTAGTTGGGCATCTCATTTGAGATCCTTTGTCTCCTACCTTCATTTTCAAGAAAGTAATCTTGAAAACTTTTTTCTGAAGACAGGATCCCTATTTTTAGGGAAAGTTGTTGCTTTTTCATATTTTGCAGGAGCAATCTTTCATATCAAAATTTGTTTGATATGGAAATATTGTATACTTGCTGCTTTTAAGCCCACCTACAAGCACACCAAGTTTCTGAATTACCAGTGAAAATCTGTAACCTTTTGTGCAAAAACAAACTCAGCTTTTTAGTATGCACCTGCTTAAGCAATTTCTTTGAAAACAGCATGCTTGGATTTTTGTTTTTTGCCTATAAATAGCCATGCTTTGTAGAATATAGTTATTACAGGCTCTTTTAAATACATTTCTAAGGGGAAACATGTAGCTGTCCTTATTAAAAATGAGTTATATGCATCAAAATTAAAGTTGTTTGCAATAACACAACATTCTTCTGTATCTTTTGCTAGCATCAGCACACTCAATAGAAAACATGAGAGAAGATATCCCATATACATTTGAAATTACAATTACAATGTTGGGGGAGGGGATGTTTAAGTCAGAGGGTTTTTTTCTGTGAACAGGGCTGATTTTCTTAAGATCTTGTATTTCCCACAGACCCCTGGCTCCAGAACATACCTCTGAATCAGCTTTGGAGCAAAAGGCTGCAGGAGGAGGAGGAACTGCCTCACATATTGGGAGATACCATGAGGCTGCCTAAAATTACAAGATTTACTGGAAATTAAAAAAAAACAAACAAACCCACCCACCCCCACCCCCACCCCGAAAAACACAAAGCCAAAACAAAAAACAAACAAAAAAACAAGTCACACATTAAATAATAATGTCATTATCTTTGGATCACTTTCAAGACACAGAACACTTTTGCCTACTGGCATTAGGTTTATTAGCTTTTTTTTTTTTACAGTGTTTTGCAGATAAAACAGACTCCTGGTGCTATTAAAATAAGTCTTTGTGAATCTAGTTCACATTTCACTACAGCCAATTGGGAATGCAGGAGACAGGAGACTTTGATTGATCCATGCTACTTACTTGAGTTTCTCACAAAAATGATTTAAAGTTATAGATTATTGCTTGGATGAGATCTGAAAAAGTTAAGTGATGTAATACTTGGGTTGTATCTTCATAATTGAGTAATTCTCTAGTATCCTAGTAATCTTGTAGCAATGATCATGAATTTTGGACTATTAGTCATTCAGTTCACATCGTTTGCATAATGCAAATGACAGTCAATAGCGACAGACTACTTAGCAACACTGATGTTTAAGGTTCATCTCTGTCTTTGCATGGATATTTGAGGTGTACACAGGCATCTCAGATGAAGGCTTTTATGTAGTGTTTTCTTATTGGGACCTTAGTATTTTTTTCCTTTAATGTTTTTCTCATTCCTAGACTGTCATTAAAATATTTCAGCTTCCCAGCAGTACTGGATAAATAAGCCTATGATCTAGTGTTGATAGACACATCAAAGTTAATCACAGCTTTAATTTAAAAGAAATAACCCAGAAAGCATAACCAATGTATAGAAAACAAGGTTTGCACCCATTTTGAACCAAAAATCATAAATCCATTATCACAGTTACACTAAAGACCAGACTGATATCTCATGAAGTTTCCTTTTTTATTTAGGGACTGACATAGTACAGGTTGATGCTTAGACATACTGTTCCTCTAGACATAATCTTAGACATAATATTCTTTTAAGCTAGCTGTCTCTGCCAGTCCCGAGAGCTTAAGAGAAAATTATGACAATTGTACTTCCTAAATGAATTCACTTGAATATGAAACAATGCAGCACATGCGCTCAAAAATGTAGCCTGTGCATTTATGATGAGCATTTGCTCCTTTTTTTTAAGTTGTTTAAGTTTTTTTGCTTCTGGAAGCAGAACAGAGGATATGTTTGTATGCTGTGTGTTTTCTTTTTTGGAAGATAAAAGTCACTTCTGATGAAGGTGCAGACTGTCTTCATCCATGGTAACATTCAGGGTATGGTGAAAAGATATCCCATATAAGCATACTGAAATTTCTTTCTTAGGCATTTTGTTTATAGCTTATACCTGGAGGCAGGTTGGACAGCATTACCAACAATTACAGTTTCTTGGCACTTTCTGTTAGAAGAAATTTCAGCTACAAACTTTAATCATTTGAAAATTTCTAGCATCTACTCTCTGCCTCTGGCTGAATTTTCTTAGGAAAAACACAAGCAACTCTGTCATTTCTGAACTGAACTGTAGAAAAAGAACCTTAAACCAGTGCCAGAAAGTTATGGTGCTTTTTCCTCTCAACTGCCCCAGTGATCCATACCTGTTACTTTTCCTCAGTGCTAGTGGGTAGTGGGAGCCAGATGATAAGGATTTATCATTTGCTCTTTTTTATCATTTGCATACTTATATCACTCAGGTCCTTAATTTGTCCCCTTTTTCTATGTATATTAAGGTAGAATGTTTATTTACAAAATCCTGCTTCACTTGTATTCAGGAAGGGTCAGGTCTGGCAATGAATTATGACTGCAGTAATGCAAAAAATTAAGAGGTCCCTACCTCATTTGTTAAGTCAGAAAGCATAGAGGAAATGAGACAGGATAGTCTCTTGGTTAAAACAGCAAAATTTCTTTTGTTTTTACCAGAAAGACTTTTATATGTAGTTAGGTAATTTTCTTACATCAGTTTTGTCAGAAATTGCCATTTCTTTCTAATTTTCCACATACATAAGACATTCTGTGTTGGACTTGACCCATAGGTTTGGTGAGCACTTAAGCAACAAATGTATGAACTGGAGAGTGTGTGTAAATATACAAACCACAAAATACAGAGACATCTCAAACTGAATACCCAAAATTAATGAGTATTTTTTGACAAGAGATCCTTCTGTGCCTCTAAAGTGCTTTTCACTGAGGGAACAATACCCACTTACGTCTTAAGCAGGATATGAAATTCATTAAACTTTTGTAGTGTCTATTTACTGGAATCATGAGTACCAAAGAAGGAAATTAATATATTGAAAATTATTAATCTATCCTTACAGCTGACGTCTGTCATCACAGAAGGCTTTGTGTAATATGAGGTAAATACGAATATGGCCAAATGTGAATATAGGCACAAAAGCCACTGGCCACTCTGTGCCCTGTGTGAAGAGGAGTCTTCTAGAAAAACACAAATTCAAAATACATGTACAGGGCAAGACTCATTTGAGCAGGCAACCTTAATCCTGGCTGTTCCTGACATCTAGAGTGCTTGATTTTCCAGCCTCAGTCCAGTAATTGTAAAAGGCTTCCCAGGAACACTTTGCTCCAGCTGAGAGCAGAATTCCACAGCACTCTAAAAAACTTCCCTTGGGGCATACAAGTTGAGTTAACCTGCACCCCAGACACAGGCTGCAAAATCAAGTCCCTCTTCCCCATTGCAGCACTTGACCCATATGCTTGCCCCCCCAGGCTGTGTGCTAGCTGAATGTTGTTGCATCTTTGTTCCAGTAAATACTTCATAGCAAAATGCTTCAACATTCATCAGAGCAGAGATGGGAATCTCTCCCTGGAGACTGCCACAACTACTAAGCTACAGTGTGATGCTCACTACTCGCTGTCCCAATGAACATTTAATTGGGCTGTACAAAGAGGAAGAGTTTCAACAGAATGGACTGAGAGGGGCCTCAGTGGGAAACCCCAGCTATGGTGGCTTCAGCTGTCCGGCTGGAGGGGTGAGTCCTGATCCCTTAGGTGGAGGAGCTGTTTGATCAAGGTAGGGGCCCAAATCATACAGAGAGCTGCCCTAATTACTAAACTACTAGATGAAAAGGGGCACTACCATCTTGCCCTTGTCCTTTGAAAAGACCAGAATTTCTTTGCTTATCTAAAGAAAGGGTTTAGCTACGTGAACCCTAAATGCAAATAAGTGCCTCTCTGCTGTGCAAGTGAGTTCCTGAATGGGGCAGGGCTGAAGCCATATCCAAGCATTTGTCTTCTTGTACTGGCTAGGCTGGGCAGATCCAGTGAGGTGGTTGCAGTGAACCCTTCAGTCTGGACTTCTTCTTACCCCAAAATGCCCAGTTCAGAGTTGGGAAAAGCCCTCAGCAGCACAGTGCCTGATAGGTAGTTGTTGCAGTAACATTACCAAACTCCCTTGGGTTACTGTAACCCAAGGTAAAAAACAAGGGATATTTAGGGATTCCAAGATATGATCCACATGTTGTTAGGTAGCATCTGCAGGAAATCTGCATAATCTCAGAGGAAAGCTTTTCATTAATGTAAAATACAAGGTTGCTCCTGAGAAACCTTCTCTGAAGTGTGTTTAAACTATGCACTTCAAAGCATGCTGGTGCTTTGCTGAGCCCCAACTTCACAAGAAATTTTCCCACAAATACGGAGGAGAAAATCTCCAAAGTAGTATATAGAAATAAGAGAAAAGAAAAGCTGTTTGCTCCTTTGGCATGAATGCACCTGACTTTCACACAGGAAAAGAAATAGTAAACAGAAGCAGCTCAAAGCTCCCAGTTGCAGCCCTTTTATAGTAATAATAAAATAGCAAAAACTAAGCTTTCCCCATCATTTCAGTCTGTTGTTTTCTTGCTCATGCCTTGCCCAGCTTGTATCCCAGAGCATCGCTTGTGTTGGTGCTTTAAAATGTCATAGATGTACCCTTCTCAAGATAACTGAGTGCTAACAGTAGGTGGAGATACAATCCAATTGTTCTGTAGTGTTTCCAAACAATCTGAAGCCAGCCTGACTTGCTATTAATTTTAATTAAACCTTGCAATAAAAAACAACGGAACAGTGAAAAGCATGAGCAAAAATAAACGTATTGGTCATGCCTTTAGGTCCCTTTATGCAGTAATTTGATAGCTTGTTTTGGCATAGTAGGTGGAATACACAGACCTAAGTTGTTTGGTTTTCTCTCAGAAATAATGCCTTCTGCTTTTCATTTGCCTCAGCAAAAGAAAATTATAATGAAAGGAAGATGGTTCTGAGACCAGTTCAAGCGTCAGAATAGGAACTGATTTAAAAACAGCATCAGCTTATTCAAGGTTCCTAGTTTGTGCATCTTACTTTTTAAAGGAAAGACAATAGAAAATGCTGACATTCTTTTAATTAAACCTTTACCATAACTAGATTTGAAAGGAAGTCTCTGATACATACTTCCTCAAAGTTGAGACAAAAGGGTGACTGTCCTTCTTTGTGGGACTGAATCTGGGAGAATGAAGGGCAAAACCAGTTTTTTGCCACATCCACATTGTTCTTCAGACAGTAGGCAGTGAGTGTTGATGGGCACTAGCAAGAACTTTTAGTCATGTTTTAAGTGCTCCCAGACATGTAAAATGCCACCCTGGGAACAGTACCCCTGCAGACTATGTCTGTCCATTCCGATCTTACCTGCTGCCTAGATTTTCAGATCTTTGCAAGCTTAATGTTTTAAAATTCACCTTCATTTTATGTACTTTTCACTCACAATTGATCTAATCCATCTGGATATCAGAGAATGATAGTTTTCTTCTTTTAAAATCAGAATTAAATCTTATTTGTGCTATGGCATTGCCTCTCCTTCTGGAAGCCTCCAGAAATATAAGGCCAGGAAATCCAGCCAGCACTAAAGAGGGGTGGAAGAAAGATTTATGTGGATTAAGGCGCAGGGAAGTACTTTTCTAGGAATAATTCTGTTTTCTGAAGGTAGCTGCAATTTTGTTTTGCACTTTTATGCAATTTGTTGTACATGGCATTTATCCTATCCTCTTTTTCATGCTTATGAAATATCTGATGATAAATTCAGCTTGGTTTATGCTGAGATCTACAGCAGTGTTACAAAAAAGCTCTAACTAGAGGTAAAGATGTAAGGGAAATAAAGATATTAAGTTACTGGGCAAACAGCGGACCAGGGAATATCTTATAGAGGTACCTGTAGGTCTTGGAAATGATATTCTCTTCTCAGTAGTCTCTCCCAATTCATGATTCCTTATTCCCATGGCAAAATGGGCAGATATGTCACAAAAGGTTATATTAAGATGATAAAAATTGATAGTTAATGGAAAGACATTTTTATAAGGCTCTGTCTTTCATATCTTAACTTCGATTAACTTGATTTTGATAAGAAAACACCAGAACACCAGAAATTTACAGTGGATTTTAGGGAAGATGCAATTACCTCTCATGTGAAAAGTAAGTCACATATGTGTTTCACCCATGTTTTTTAAATCTCTCAAGAGATAATTGCTACCACTGGAAATACCTGTCTTTCAGTGCTGCATATCATATTCATCCTACTTATAGGATTTCTTTCATCAATAATTGCATTAAAATATCACCCCACTTATGTTCCAGAGTAGCACTCAAAACTTAGCAATTTCTGAATTTTTAATTACATGAGTTTGATTTTTCTTTACTGTCTTTAAGTTCTTTGGTTATGCTTGATAAATCTAGGAGGAAAAGAAAATTAAGCATTGAATGAAAGAGCACATGGAGCTTGTGTGTAGATATTTCTATGTCTCTGTCCTTCATATAACAAATTGAATTGCAAATGAACAAAAAGAAAATGTGAAGAGAAAGCCACATCTAGCCAACACCAGGCTTCCAGAAATTTACTGTACGTCTGCTTTAACCCAAAATCCTAATGATGAGATGCATTATTTTCAGCAACTGTGTATTATGCATTGCATCATAGAATCATAGAATCACAGAATGGTTTGGGTTGGGAGGGACTTCAAGATCATCCAGTTCCAACCCCCCTGACATGGGCAGGGACACCTTCCACTAGAGCAGGTTGCTCCAAGCCCCGTCCAACCTGGCCTTGAAAACTGCTAGGGATGGGGCAGCCACACCTCCTCTGGGCAACCTGTGCCAGCGCCTCAGCACCCTCATAGTGAAGAATTTCTTCCTTAGATCTAATTTAAATCTACCTTCTTTCAGTTTAAAGCCATTAACCCTTCTCCTGTCGCTACATGTCCTTGTAAAAAGTCTCTCCACCTTTCTTGTAGGCCACCTTCTGGTACTGGAAGACTGCTGTAAGGTCTCCCCAGCGCCTTCTCTTCTCCAGGCTGAACAAGCCAAACTCTCTCAGCCTGTCTTCTTAGGAAAAGTGCTCCAGCCCTCGGATCATTGAGTGAGTCCCTGCTCTGGACTCACTTCAACAGGTCCACATCCTTATCTTGGGGGCCCCAGAGCTGGACACTGGACTCCAGGTGGGGTTTCATGAGAGCAGAGTAGAGGGGGAGAATTGCCTCTCTTGACCTGCTGATCATGCTTCTTTTGATGCAGCCCAATATATGATTGGCTTTCTAGGCTGCAAATGCAAATTGAGAAGTCATGTTCAGCTTCTCATCAACCAGCACTCCCAAGTCCTTCTCCTCAGGGCTGCTCTCAATCCATTCTCTGCCCAGCCTGTATTTGTACTTGGGATTGCCCCAACCCAGGTGCAGGACCTTGCACTTGGCCTTGTTGAACCTCATGAGGTTCCCACTGGCCCACCTCTCAGGCATGTCAAGGTCACTGTGGATGGCACCCCTTCCCTCCAGTGAGGCAACTGCACCACATAGCTGGTGTCATCAGCAAACTTGCTGAGTGTGCACTCAATCCCACTGTTCATGTCATTGACAAAGATGTTGAACAGCACCGGTCCCAGTTCCAGTCCCTGAGGAACACCACTGATCTCCACTTGGACAGCAAGCTGTTGACTACAACTCTTTGAGTGCAAGCAGCCAGCTAATTCCTTATCCATCAAGTCGCCCATCTGTCAAAGCCATGTCTCTCCAGTTTAGGGACAGGGATATTGTGCAAGCCAGTGTCAAATTTGCACATGTCCAGGTAGATGACATCAGTCGCTCTTCCCAACACTGTAACCCCATCACAGAAGGCCACCAGATTTGTTACGCACAATTTGCCCTTAGTGAATCCATGTTGGCTGTCACCAGTTACTTCCTTACTTTCTATGTGCCTTAGCGTAATTTCCAGGAGGATCTGCTCCATGATCATGCCAGGCACCAAGGTGAGACAGGCTGGCCTGTTGTTCCCTGGGTCTTCCTTTTTGCCCCCTTTAAAAATGGGGATTACATTTCCCCTTTTCCAGCCAGTGGGAACTTAACCAGACTGCCATGACTTCCCAAATGTGGTGCAGATTTCATCAGCTTAATTCACTCAATCTAGATCTATGCAATAGGCCACAGAAGTTCAATTTTTCCTTCTAGGTGATGCCTTATAAAGCAGAGGCTGTGACTCTGCCAAGGATCTGATCCTGCAGTTCCATAAGATACAGTGAATAGAGCTGCGAGCACCAAACCTGTGTTTGTCACTTTGGTGAGGGTTTTTTTTTTCCCCTTCATTTATTTTGCTAATAGCCATCAATAATAGTTTCAGTGAACACTGCCACTGTGTATCTACCTGTGTCCTGGGCTGCGGATGTGTTTATAAATTGAAAGACTTCTGATATGATAGTCTGCATTTAAACAGTAATTAGAGCATATGGTGATGTCGCATCTTGATAGAAACAACTCTATTGCAAAGATTTCAGGCTGCAAGTAATGGAAATCTGACATTTATGCAGGCTTTGTGTTGTTTGAAGCTACTGGCCATTATAGCTGAATTGCTGTGCGGCTCTGCTCAGCCATTGTGTTTTCCCAGAGGTGTTTCAAGAGCATGAAGCCATTTCTTTTCCTCTTTGTGTTTGTTTGTTTGTAAAGGGCCTACTAAGTTATGTAGCTTTCTCTGGGAAATAAAAAGACTTGCAAACGTAACACTTATTCCTCCCTGACATTTCAAATCTAAGTGTTGGTGGTTAAACATTTAGTTACACAGCTATTTTTCTAATGAACCACCTTACTTAAAAATGACCTCTAAAATGTCGGTCTGCATAGCAGCTCTATTATGGTCAAATTCCCCGGTGAAGTATGTGTGACTTGCTGACTTCAGTGGGAGCAACATACATCTGAGGGCAAAATTTGTCTCATGGATTGATTGATTGTCAGATGTTTGGTGCCAGATATTCAAAGGCACTTAGCTCCCAGTAACTCTTGCAATGAGACCTCTGGCTGAATTTTCACAGTCTTTCTGTGAATCTCACATACAATGTGTAAATAAAAATGGGCCTGAGTCCTTATGTTCTATGGAAGTAACTTATTTTCAGAAGCAGTCCCAGTGTGTATCTAGATCCTGTTGCAATGATTAAGTACTTATTAACATGAGTAAGAGTTACAGATTACAGCATTCTGTTGACTACTTAAAAAAAAATCATGAGGCAAGATTTGTATTAAAGCTAATGGTCAGAGATAGGAGGAGCAGTAAGCATTCATTAGAGATGTGGAATGCACTGGGGTCCCCAGGAGCCTGTGTCTGTCGAGCTTGAGGTGTGATTTTTAAATTGCATCTTTAGTTTTATGGGTATCACTTTACCCTTGCAACTAATTGTGCCTTGCTGTTTTACACTTACAAGGTATCCTGCTATCAGCTTTTCCTTGTGGGCGGTAAATCTCACTCACAGAATTAGAATGCAATTTAAGGGTAAATTTAAGAGACAATATTGTTTTCTAAGCAGATTCTCTTGTCAAAACTGATTTTCTCTCTAGACTACCCCACTATCAGCAAGATATCTACATTTTCCTTCCTCAGATTTACAGTTTGGGAATGCAACACCAGGGTATTTGGTACTGGTTTCCAGCTGCCTTTCAGGGTCACAGTTTCTGCCCCATTTCATGAGGCGTTTGAGGAGTGAGATAACCCATGACTGGCAAGGAGCTGGTGATGTTCTACAAGACTGAGCCCCAAGCCTGAGCTGTCTGTTTCACATTTAGCCTAAGATCAGTATTCAGGCTCTGAGGTGAGCTTCATTTTGAAAATGTTTCCACATACACTGAACACATTTAACAGTTGTTTAAAGTAGGCCTTTTGAATTATAGGCGTCCATCTATCAGACCTACAATCCAAATTGAATAGCGGGGAGTTTTTGATGTTTTGAACTTTACTTGCTTTACTTGCTTGATGGTAACATTTATTATTTTCTGTTGATAGAAAACCAGCACACATTGATCATTAGTTTCATCTTGAATCTAGTCATCATCCATTTATCAAATGAGGGGTCACTTGTATGTTGATTGATAAAGTCATGCAGATTTGTGAGCCAGCCTTATTCTGGAAGCAGCTTACACAAGAGAGAGGGTTTTTTCACAGTAGAAGTCATTCACACACTGTTATGGACAGTCTCACTGATAGTCTAAGAAAAACCATATGGTTCGTTATACTGAACTAGCAATAATATAATCAAAACTGTTGAACATGAGATCTTAGAGTTCAAAATGTTTGGGTTTATCTGAAGGATGTGTGTCTTTATGCACACTGCACACATAATTATACAAGAGTGCATTATATCCCATTATTTCAAGTTAAATGCCTTGAATTGAGAAGGGATCTGATATTCGTGTGTCTTTTTATTGTGTCATACATATATATGTTGAAAGAAATTCAGAGACCTACAAATTTCATGTCACACAACCATAGACTAGTTCCTTATGAATATATCTCAGGTTATACTGGACATAAAGGTTAGGGATTTTGAAAATCAAAGAGTATCATGTGGTTGTTAGAAGACTTAAATTAGCCTATTCTACACACAGTCAGAGAGAAAGATGCCTAGATCTGGGCAACAGCTGAGCATATTATTTCAGAGTTTAAGCATAACAAAAGAGGCCATCATGAAACCTTAGAGACCTAACTTCAAAACAAAATTATTAATAGCCAAGAGGGTAAAAGCTTTTGTGAAATTCGGAATCCAGTTCTAAATAGGATCTCCACTTCAAGAATGAATAATAGATGGAGTCCAACTGTTCTGTGGTTGAGCACAAATTAGTGATTCATTGATTGTAATCAAAAGCAGCTGCTTGTAATCAAAGCATAGGTTTTGATAGGTCATTATCAAATGATATGCTAATTTTCTATGTATATAAAGAGCAGAGATGGAGCTTGTCAAGAAAGGTCTTGATGATGCAAAATACAGATTTTGTGAGAAGTTTACCTTGGTTCTTTCTTTCTTAACTGTCCTTTATCCCAGTCAGTATTTTCTGTCTCCATAATCAGTTTCAGTTTTGTAGCAGCTTATTGGAAATGTCACCAAGATCTGGGTTGCTGCAGCACGAACAATAATGCATTTATAGGAAGAAAGCAGGCCTTAGCCCTTCCTCTTATCATTATTAACTCACAATGAATACTCTTTCTGTGGACGTAAATTTGTGAGTCTCAATTTTGCTAACTGCTTAGTCAAGTATTTTCAAATTTACCTATTTTAGGATAAAATACCTAAGTAAATGGAAATAGTTAGCCAGCAATAGTTAGTGAATGAAAATTACAGCTATCCAGAAACTAAAGTTCAGATCACTATTTAGAAGCTTAAATTTATACACATATTTGGCAGTAACCTTGCCCTTAGATCTCATAGTCCCACAAAGCTCCATGCAAAATTACTTCCTCTAGTGGTGTCAAACATCCCATGTTTAATCACAAAACATCTTCAAAGTCCAAAATCTCCATGGCATACTTCCACCCCTTGGAAAGAAGGTATTATTTTGCCTGTTCATTGGTAGGAAGGGACTGCTAGTGTCAGGTAGGTATCTGGCTATCTCCTTGCTCTGAAGGACCTTATGAGCCAGAAGGCCATTCTCTGAGTTTCAGCTTAGGCTGTGGAACTGAAACAGAGGACACGGGAAGGCCAATAAGGACAGTCGCAATCCCCTAGTCTGACTTCACAGCATAGTAGCCAGTTCAGTGGAAATTAGGCCAAGCTCAGGTATTTCAAAAGGAGAGTGTAACTGTCCCTTCGTACCACATTATTCTTCTGCCATTGATCCTGGCGTTTGCAATCTGTAGTTATTGTTCACTCCCTAGCTGCTTTTAAGTATTCAATAGGAGTTTTCCATATCAATACAAAAAGGATTTTTCCATTTCAATATAAGATAGTAACTTTTTTTAGCCTCGAACCTTGCTTCTATAAACCATTGTCTATGTCACTGCTAGACAGTCTTGCTGTGGTTGCTATTTAAATTGATTTGGAAACTAAAAGTGCTATACCTCTGTAACAAAACTGTCAAGCTACTGAGCACTGGATAAGTATTAGAATAACATGAATATGGTGGCAAACAGACAGCTCTCAGATGGGCTGTTGCCTCAGTCTGGCTCATAAAGTGTGTTGTTTGTAGGAGCATGGGCAAGTTGGCACATTAAGTTGGGCTTCTATTTCTGTACCATAATTTTTTGTTGCTGGTGTGATTTTTACTTTCAGGATGCTTTCATTTAAGTGTTTCTGATATCAGGACATGGCTGCAACATGATGGCTGCTTTAAAGAGGAAATCCCAGCAACCTTGCACTGACACGTAGCTACATGGTGCACGTCTGACCTCTGAGGATTTGCAGAATAAATGGTTGAAATGCTTAAGAGTGAAGTTCTGTCCTCTCAGTTGTAGGATTTTGCATCCAGAGTGTTGAAAGACCTGTCCTGTAGTCACAAAGGGAACTAGTGATGCAGGCATTGGTACTGTCACATAAGAAACATACCGTCATCCCCCATTACCTACAGTGACCCACTGTCCCTTTCAGCTCCTGTGTGGAAGAATATGATCACAGCTGGTCTTCAGTATCTTCCTAGTGGGTAAACACCTCTCTAGTTCTGTAACTGGTCCCAGTAGTGTAATGAACATTTCTATCTTATCCTCAGCTTTTTCCCTGAAAATGTACCAGGTCTTAGAAACATTCTCACTCATCAATATGTGCTTATAAACCAAACACAGTTCAGATTATGCCATGGTTTCTGAATGGAAAACCATAGGAAAACAGAGGATTCTTTTCTCACTAATCCTGAGTATTGTAAGTAACATAGAAAATGCAGACAAAACCAGTAAAAAGTGTTGCCGTAGGCTAGGTGGGTTGTTGGGTTTTTTTCATTCCCTCTTTTAGAGAACAGAGTATAGTTTTCTTCAGTGAGGCAATTTAAGGTGGGTCATGTTGCTAAATTGTGAATGGATTAAAATAATCCTCTCACATCATGTTTGAATTTGGCCGACAACATTTATGAATGCAGATGGACAGACAACAGCAGTGTCACAAAAATAAATGAAATCTCAAAGATCTAATTTTCTTTTTTACTGAGCATACTCTGTCTTCATCAGAAATACAGCATGATCTAAAAGACAGTTAATGGTTTACATTATTTCTAACAGCTTAGAGATATTAGTATACAATTAATAAGAATGTCTGTTGTTTTTCAGTTTTGGACAATATGACTGCTGACAGTTTTGGGTTAATTCAATATCCTATTTGTGCATTCCAAAACGAATGCACAAAAGTATTTTTTCATTATATATTTTTGAAGGAGAAAGAAAACTTCATGTAGTTATTCTCTCTTCTAACACTCAGCTCTCTACTACTTCTCACTTTTTCATATAGCAATTTAGGGGTCTGATGGTATAACTCTGTGAAAACTAGATTATCTAATTCTTTCCATCCTGTACTTCAGAGGTTAATATGGAGAAAACAGAACCATCATTTAGTCAAAACTTCAAATCGTTTAAGTAAAAAATTAATTTTTGCTATTCCAGAGTCCAGGGAACAAGCAAGACATAGCAGAGGAATGGAGAGAGGGGATAAAGCCATTGCCGCTAAGGTGTGAGGAAAAGATACAGGCACAGTGGCAATGGTGTGCTCCAACATTCAACCCAGCAGGAGTCACATCCTTGAGTAGCCACGGTGGCAGCCAGCCTGGATGGTCAGTGCTTTGCCATAGCCAAAGTGCGCATAAGAATCAAAGGATTTTTATTACCTCTAGCAGTGGTTGACTTTGCTGGCTTTGCCTATTTGTAAGACAAAAATGTGTACTCACATAAACAATAAATAAGAAACAAACATAAATTCGATTTATAAATAACATCAGCTTGCTTTCTTTCTTGCAAAGGTTTTCTTTGAAAAAAAGAGAAGATAAATGATACCATCTCTAGTGTTTTTCCAGTCTCAGCCTCAAGCCATTATAATTGCTTGAACAAAGGTGAACAGCAAGCCAAACCAAGCTGTGCATTTTGGCTTCCTGTTCTGCTGACTGATGTATTGTTATTTGAAGTGTTGCATACCTCATTATGTGCAGTTAATAAAGTAGTATTGTGGGCAGATCTGCGGTGCCCTCAGATCTATGGAGCAGGTTAAAAAGTGGACCATCACTTAAAGGTTGTGAAGCAGAGAAAATGATCTGCAAAATTTGCCATGAATAACTGTGTGCCATCCATCACTCTGTGTTGCCCCCTTGTTTTCTGCTCTTAATCACAGCCAAAACAGCCCATTCTCTTTTTTTTCTCCACACATACTCACCTTGGTGCATTTCTCCATCTATTTGTGGGGTTGTATTCAAATATTCACACTGAGACCACAAGGCTAAGATGTAATTTTTATTTCCTAGTGAAAAATGTCTTTGTACTAAACAGGGGAAGTTAAAATTTACACTTAACTTCACAGAAAGACCAAAATATTTTTTATTTATCTGTAATTTGAACACAGAATTTCTTTAGTTGTTAGGGTCTCGGTAGAAAAAGAAGTAAAAAAAAAATAACCATTTTCACACAAGACTTCAAATAAAGACATTTCATGTAAAGGTTGTAACACAAAATTCAGAGCTTTCCACATCTTAAAAATAAATGTTTAAAGAGAGTAGAACAAGCAAATAAACCTGAGAGATTTTTATTTCGTAGAATCCCATGTCTACTGTTGTTACGGACATGCCAATTAACAGAAAACTAGTAGCATGGTTGGGTGTGCTGGAAGGTGTTGATCTTGCGTCTTTGGCCCCTTCAGCTATAAACTTTCCTCTCTCCATGTAATATGCTTTTACACCTCTGCATGCATGAAGGTGCAGAAGGAGACAGGGACACTCCTGCAGCAGATCTCGGAAGCAATCAGATGCTCTCAGCCTCTCTGTCCTCACGCGCCACAGTGGCCCTTGTAGTAGGCTTTGACATCCTCTGCTAGTGGAAAGCATGCACTCTCACCGGTGCTAATTAGTATGGCAGACAAGTCTAAGCTTTTCCTTCATTTTTACTGCAGTCTCTTTTCCCCTCCTACACTTACGGGTACACTCACCACCAAGCTCCAGCAAGTCCAGACGTTCTCAGACTTTGGACCACCAAAACATGCCTAAAAGGAGCAAGTGCATACGTGCTATGAGCAGTCCAAGTCTTTGAAACTTCAAAGGGTTTGTAATTCAGTAAAAATGTTTCAGGAATCCAGGTTGACAGGTTTGAAGCCACCCATTGGATCCAAAAACTTAAAATGGGCAAAAGCGATACTAGAAGAAAAGAGGAAGATTTATGAAACAAATATGTAAAAAAATTCTCAGCCATTCCTTTATTTACAGGAATATGAGCCTTAGCTGCCGATTGTGCTTCTTGTTTGTCCTACAGACCTCCTTTATGGAGCAAAATATGGGCAAGGCATAAGCAATCAGTTAAACAGAACTAAATTAAAGTTGTTTGACAAAAAAAAAAAAAAATCGTAATGTGCATTTGATTATTCAGCTTTGGTGAAACAAATATTTTGGGCAGCATTCAAGCTTTCACTGTTTTTATGACCAGTATATTTGCTGCCATGAACTCAATCACAGCACAATAGGAGGTGAGACTAAATGGTTTGACACATAACAAGTAATCATGATAAAAGAATTGACACTCTACACAGTGCAGAGGCTGCTACATTTTTAAATGCAAAGTTAATTTCTAGATTGATTGAAGTCTTCTCCCTTTCTTCTAGCAATGGAATTAGTGTATTATTGTGGCCCTTCTGCAGTTCTTTGTCTAGTGTATGGCATCTGCAGTGAGTTCAGCAGTATTTAAAAGTGCATTTAGATTTCAGTTTTAGAATAACCTTTGCAACTACTTTTCCCCCTTGAAACTTCACAATGAATTGGATACAGGAGATGGAGGAGGGAAAGTAGGAGGAGCTGGCATGAGACCTGCAAAGGATACGAAGGATTCTGTTTATCCAGAGCCCAGGTAAATTGCTGGAGATTAACAAACAGCTCATGTCATTTGTCTGAACATAACCTTGAGAGGACACCTTCTTTCTGGTTTAAGGGGGGTAATTTTGTTTCATGCACTTGTCAATCTTGTGGTTATTCCTCCAAAAGCAGGCAAGCGTGCTGAAGAAAAAGTGTGATAGTGCTGAGAAGTGGCCCACAAAAGTGTAAGGGTTGATTATTAATTAAGCTGAGACTGCATCCAAAGCTGCAATGCTACAGTGCAAAATTATTTCTGTTGGTTTTGTGGGAGGCTTTTGTTGGCTGGCTGGCACAGTTCAGATCTTACACACAGGGTTATCTGCAAACAATACAAAATTATCTGTATATAGCAGCCCACGCTTTTTTTGCAAGTCTTCTTGCTAAAGGCACTGATGAATCCAAGCTTGCTGGAGGGCTGTGTTGGCGCGGATCTGAGTTAATCAAGATGATTTCTTGGCTCTTGGGTATTTCTATGGTTTTAAGTAAATCAGACTTGTAGGTCACTCCTAATTGCTTCACTTGCTTCAATATGCAACCACAAATTATAATGGTCTGCCCTAATTTCTATGCTGAATATGAACAAGTTGTGAAGTGTTTGTGTGTGTGTGAGAGAGACAGAGAGATGGCATTATCCGGATGGTCAGTGTAGGTAGGAGATTAGTTTAAGGCTGCAGCAAAAGTTTTCCCAACATTGTCTTTGGTATGCTAATGCTCTTGTTCATCACGTTAACTCTAGCACTGCGATTAAGAAGAAAAAAGAGAGTAGCAATAAATAGTGCAATGTTTAAAATACTGAGTTACAATAAATCCTAAATCTGCTAACCCTCATCAGTGAAAACTCAGATTAGCCGAAATCTAATGTTAACTCATGCTGGGAGAACAATTTCTCTGGATTTCAATAATTTTCCCAAATTGGATATATTTCTTTGTACTTCATTTGGACTATAACAGTGCCACACAGAGAATGAATATATTACCTCTTCAATGATATGATCACCAGAAATTATTCTTTAAGGTCTGTTTGGCTTAATATTACTCTGAGTCATGAGAAAGGAGCACTGGGAAGCCAAGTATTGAGCATGGGGAAGGCACGCTTGGGAAACCAGCAGATCCCCGTCACGTCCTCTATCACAGGGTACAATCTACAGAGGATCTGGCAGGAGGAGATGTGCACCCACATCTTTCCAGTGCAAAGGCAGAGTGTTAATATGAACCACAGTACTTGTGAATTAAAGCTTTGAATTTAGCACTGAAGCAGCTGAGATGCAGACATGCTTCTGTCAGCCACTTCTGTCACAGACAGGTAATCTCAGCAGGAGGACAGAAGAGACCCCTGGCAAGAGTTACATCTTCACCCCTTCAACCAAATTTCTCTCTTTTCCAATCACCTAGTTTAGCAATGAAAAAATGTCTGTCAGGAGCTATACCCTTATTGCACAGAGATCTTCCACTGGTAATTAAGATTCTTGTAGGGATGATGCATGGTCAGGTGTGGCTTCTTCAGATGACTTCCTGTTTGCCAGGAGGCGTGACATGGATGCAGAGATACTTACTGCAGGAAAAGCGAATGGCAGCCTGGCATGTTGGGAAGCAAGCTGAGGTCCCAGCCAGGCACTTCTGAATATTTTACTTAAAATATAATTACAATAAATGCAGTTACTAAAACACTCAGAAATTTACTTTCCAAGCTCAGTAAAAACCTACAATACTTGAGTGTAAGCATCACATGTGGTACATTTTATGGGGCTAGTAAAAATTTTTCCTACTAAATTGTTTTAAAAGATGGTTTTATAAGATTTATAATGGAAGACACTCAGTTTCAAAGAATTATTTGAATTCAAGTTTTGGGGTTATTTTAGATCACCTATGAAATGCTGAGCTGCATACTTGGGCATGCTTACATAATTGCACTACCTTTTTTTTCCTGAAATTTTAAAAGCAGTCTATTTTAGAACTTAAAAATCACCAAAATGGCAATGAATCATTGTAAATTATTTAAATTAAATGTTTACAATGATTCAAATAATTTATTAAAATTTGCTACAGGACAAAATTCAGATTGTGGTGTTTGATGCAATGAATCAATTCAATTTTTTAAATCCCTTATTTTTTCACAAGGCAAGAAAGACTTTCCAGCTCAGGTCTGCTATTTTGTGTGCAATATAGCAAAGAATCAAGCAGTGAAGAATTAAAGCAATTTGGGGCTCTATCTTCTTTATTGCTAATGGCATCTTCACTGCAAATCAAGACTACTCCTAAATTTTCTTTAGAAATTCAGTAATGCTGAAGTGAAATCTGTACTTTTCTAACCACTTTAATAGGAGCAGTATTTTACCCTAACTAACCAGGCCAGTGAGGCATTGGCACAAGCAGTAGCTTATGCTTAGTACAGCAATAATAATTTCAATTATATACGGGTAATTGTTCTGTATTCATAAAGACAGCTCTAAGCCTTCAAAATCAGGCAATCTGTATTTACTAGTTTGAAGCTATTTCAATTTTATCTTTTACTTTTGAATTATTTTTATACAATTATCTCTCCCCATGAAAATTCTTTTCTGTGTTCATTGAGCATTGGAGAGCAGTATTTTTCCATTTAAAAAGTTTTAGCATTCCAGATTAAAATAGATCCATTAATTATTGTTTTTTCCCCAAATTAATTTCATCTAACTGCTCCTATATAGGTTTCTGCCTGTATTGTACCACTCGGATTTAATTGTAAGGAATAAATAAAAAAAGATTCATGACATTTCATGCATAGGGAGAAATGACAGCACCATCTACCATTATGATAGATGCCTAAAACTCCCAGAATAAGAGCATCTTTTTCTATAAATAAACAATCCCTAACTTCTTCAACCTGAACTCTTCCCTACAAAGAATTTTTCTAAATTTCGTCAATAATTAGTGAATCTATTTGGGTGATCACAGAATCATAGAACAGCCAAGGGTGGAAAAGACCTGAAAAGATCACCTGGTCCAAACTTTCATGAGTAAGGGAGCTCGGTGAGATTATATGGCACCCTGTCCAATGGCATATGGAGAACCTCCAGCGACGGGGAATCTGCAATATCCCTGGGGACTTCTTCCAGTGAATGGTTGTTCTTCATATAAAAGTTTTCTTTCTTATGGAACCCTTTCGCCTGCAACTTGTATCCATTGCAACTTGTCTTCTCCATGTGACCCCTTATGGAAAGATTGCTTCTGTCGTTTTTATAGCCACCTTTTAAGTACTGGAATACAGAGTGACGAGGTGCACCCTGAGCCTTCCCTTCTTGAGGGAGAAAAGACCTACCTCCTTCAATCTTTCAGCCCTCCTTTGGACCGTCTCCAGTCTGCCTATGTCTTTCTTGAATTGTGGGGAGCAGAACTGGACATAGTATCATAGAATCCTAGAATCTTAGAATAGCTCCAGGTGCAGCCTGTCAAGAACTGACTAGAGTGGGATGATCACATCTTTATCTTTGTTAGTAATGCCACTGCAGATGCAGTCCAGGATCTGATTTACCTTTCTTGCTGCAGCAGGACGACAAAGGTTGTTCCCCAGCCACACAGATCCTAGCCTGTGCTGGGCTCTTTAATTATTTTGCCACAAGTGCAGAACTTTGCACTTGTCTATGTTAGGCAGAAAAGGTCTAGAATCTGTGTTACCACTGCTCAGCAGTAATGAAAACATCCCTCTAGTATCAACACTGTTTTCAGCACAAATCCAAACCACAGCCCCCTACTAGCTACTGTGAAGACTAGTTCTACCCCAGCCAAAATCAGCACAATAGGGCAGGTTACCTTCTTTCACTTCATCCCAAGGCTTAGGGCAAAAACTAAATAGTGAAGAAAAAATAGTCAGCAGTTGCTCATTATCCAGGGAGAACCAGCTGAGGACTTTGTGAAAAAGCGGTTTGTGAGCATGTAATTAATAGCAGTAGCAAAATACATATTCATGAGCTAGATGGAGTCTGGTATTTCCTAGTTTTTCAGTGCTTGTCACTGTAATCTTAATATTTAAAACATTTCTTCTGAGTGTGTAGTATTTCAGTCAGGGTGAATCACAACTGAGTCCCAAACCTTCTAAGAGGCTCTCCTGGCTTCTGGGCACCAAGTATCACCCAGTAGTGCCTTTTAGTCTCTCCAACAGCGCAGTCAGTCTGTGGGGACTGTCCCTCTTTATGAAAGGCAAAGGAAAAAGGTTTGTGTGGTTTTTTTACCTTGTGATCCATTTCACAGAAAGGATTGGGTCTTTCACTTGCATGCAAGTTATCTTACACATATAGATGACATTAAGAATTCAGAAATTAGAATTGTAAAGGACTACCTAAAGCATTTCAAAAATAAATGTGGGATGGCTCTCACCAGATTTATTTTAATCAATCAGGTGAATGGCTTTAAATATCCAGTAAAGGTCTTCTCAGATCTTAATCGCTCCAACTCCCTTTATTCAGGCTTGTGTATTCTCTCCACAATAGTTATTTCAGTTGTAGCAAAGGCAAAGTACTAGAAACTGAACACATGCAAATAAAATTCCTGCACGTTCTTCAGAAACTGTCTGTGCAGCCTGTAATTTCTAGGGCAAAGGTTTGATGTCTGATGCTTCAAGTGAAGTCTGAAAGTGAAACAAACACTGTCTCCTGTGGAGAAGAAAATGTGTTGAGGAAGTTTGTCCTTTTTAATCAGAGTACCTGGAAAAAAGTGCTAGATCTGAAATGCATACTTTTTGTCAGAACAGGCTTCTATAAAAATCCAAGCCAGAGAAACATATCTGTGGGTTTTAATAAGATTTACATCAGAAAATCAGTTTTTAGAGGACTCTTTCTCCATGCTACCAACCTAGTCAGAGTAGTAAAGGAATTAGGAAGTCAAGATAACAAAAAATATGATAGATTACCTTTTTTGGCTGAAGATAAATGTGGAAACACAACATTTCATTTAGAAAGAGGGCTGTGATTGTTTGTTACAGCACTTTCAAGATCTCCATCCCTCTGTAAGACTACAGAAAAGACGTTCAGGAAAAATTTTCAATAATTCCTAGAGGCAGTTCTCCAAACAGTGCACCCACCATCAAGTTCCTGTTATATCATTGGTTTCTTATGTTGAAATAAGCATTGCAGGGGCTTTTTCAGTGCATTAAATGTTTTAAGCGACTGTTTCAAGGTAATATCTTGTAATGTGTACGAGGGCTTTCCCGTACACACGTGCTTGCAAGTGCGCGTGCATGTGTGTAAATACATACATAAAGTCTTCTGAGAAGACAGCATCTTATTAATGCTCTTAAATCCTAGAGACATGAGCACATGCCAGCGTCACAAATTTATCTAAAGGAAAGAATTTATAGCTTTGTACCAACCTTTAAAAAAACAAAGGATTAAGATCAGGGGCAGTAGCCATGGAAGCAAAGGTGAACCTTTCCATCAGGTTCACTAAATGTCAGCTATGGTGTCCCTAAGACAATGTTATGCATTGATTATATCATTTTTAGAAGTTTGCAACACATATGACATCATATAGAAACACGGGGGGAGGAAGGGGGGGAGGAAGTGGAAGAAATCTTACCTGTATATGATGATTTAGTCTAAGTCTTTGAGCTTCCTCGAACTCATGGCTGCTGAGAGATAGTAATTTTGTCAGCAGTTTCATTATTTGATGCCTAAAGGTAGGCAATTACATTTTGTATTTGAGTTTCAAATACCCTCTGAAAACCAAGTGATTTATTTAACTGCTTAGCCTAATTTCTGTTACTTATGCTGGAATATATTGGTTAGCATTCTTCTAAAGTTTGTCTCAGAATTAAAAGGCATATGCAAACATATTTTGATCTGCTCAGATTTTTTGATCCTTCTTTTAATAGGTACTCAAACATCACATACAACCTTTTGTCCATCTCCTTCTCCACAGGGCTATATTTATAAATGGTTTCACCTTTAATATGGCCCTGCTTTCCTATTTTAGAGAACAGAAATGACTTATCAGCCTGGTAGCAGATCCTTATTTTGTCTGCCTCCCACAATCCATCAGGAGAGGGTTAAGAAAAGGACCAGTTATCTTATAGCAGTCAAATTCTTTGTACATCATTGAGTTTTACATTGAACATCTCTGTGTGCTGTCAGCTGCAGAGAAAGAAGATTACACTGTGTGTCTGCTACATGAATACCCTGTAAATACTGCTTCAGTGCAAAAGGCAGATTTCTAATCGGCTATGGAATAAACAGAAACTGCTAGTTATTTAAGCATTAAAATAGTCAAATTTGGTTGCTTTAATGCACAACAGTAATTTACTTAATGTATTAATTATCTAGTAGCATCACAGCCAAAATATCCAAGGAGTAAAACAAACCCCACAAGTTAGAGAGGTTGTGAAAATATTTAACAAGAGCAGTCCTACATACTGGGCTGATCACCAGCATTTAGAGCGCAAACAATTCTTTTCGAATCTATAAATGATTTTGAATCACTGATCCCCAATTGGTGGGGAATAAGGATAATAGGGATGAGGCTATGAAAGATTGTATGGGGGGTTGTGTTTGTTTTTTTCCAAGACAGTCTTAAAGACCATCTTTCCAGATACTATTGAATACCGTCGAAACAAAAGCTTTTACCTGATCTGATAGGAAACAAGTGCATAAGGGGAAGAGTGATGATATGGTATAGATTTTATATTTTTAAAACATTAGGCTGTGCCTTTGTAAGCATACACATGTTGCAGGTCAGCTGCTTATGGAAATGACAATTCCGGGGGGGG
>NW_009944796.1:31135-52526 GCF_000696875.1 Nestor notabilis
GGGGTGGGGAGGGTGGTGCGGGAGGGCTAGGAGGATGGTGTGCAATCAGTAAACAGACTTGAATGTATTTTGTCACCTAAAGCATGTCTGTATATAGCAATACTTAAGGCTCTAGTACATTCCAGAGGAGAAAAAAATCTGAATTAGAGCAGTGAATGTTTCTTGTAGGATGCTCTTGTATAGTTTGAGAAATGACAGGGATCTTTATGAAGTGATGCAACACTTGCAAAATCACAGCAAATGTGCAGATTGTTCATTCTGCTGCTGGTGGGGATCGTAATAGTATAGCCTGCATGGGGCTTTGTTTTCACAGTCAGACACAGAAACAAATCCAAACTTCATAATTAGGGCATAACCCAGATCTCAGGCTTTTAAAATCCTCTATTTAACTCTGCTGTTCATTATGTTTCCCTAAGGACTCAATACTGACTGGTAGCTGAAATCGGAATGATGGCCATAGGAGGCTTTTACAAATAATAGCCTTTGTAAAGTCGATAGTTCAATAAACAACATTGCTACTACAGATTTGCTGCTTCAGAGATTCCTATATTTAGAAGTCCTTTTCTTGTGGCACTTGTAAATATTATTGTTTAAAAATTAGCGTAGATCCTTAATGAGGTGCTATAAAGATACTGCTTTAAACTTCACAGAGAAAATACCAACTTCTATATAAAAAGATCAGGATTTGCAAGTGATACGGTATAGCAGAGAGAGCTATCATGATGGTTTTATGTCACCTCAGTTTAATACAAAGAGAATTCTGCAAGTCAGTAGCTATTCTTTGAGAATTTTTTGTTATTTCTTCAATTTTCATTTCAATACAGAGAGGAGTCTTCAAACTTCTTAGATATTTTGGTTGCCTCCGTTTCTTATGCAACACTGGAAGCAATAAATGGGCTGCTTACAAACAGGAATGCTGTCCTGCCTAATGAATTCAATGCTCTGCTTGTGACCACAGGTTAGCTACATGTGGCTGCACCCTTGGTAGAAAGAATAGGTCTAGGCCAGTGTCTTGAAACTTAATGTTTGGAAAATCCAGCTTAGTTATTGTGGTTTGTTTTCTGATCCACATTTTTAATAGAATGCAAATGTGTAAATGCCAGGGAAGAAGATGATATTTTTCTTAGGTAATCAGTTTCTCTTAGTGTTGCCAATTTGAATTCTACAAGCACTTTAAAAATTGTACTTCTTCAAACCTGGGCATGGCATTTTATTCCAGCCTAGCCTATAAGGAAAGAAAGGGCTTTGAACTCTTAACCAGGACATTTTAAGAAGGCAGGAGGGAAAAAATTCTTTCATTCTTGAAATCTGGCATCTTTTATTTTTTTGTCTGAGCTTTGAATTACTGTTGTTGTTGGGGGGTTTTATTTCTCTTTTAATGAAAGTGTTGTGGGGAAAAAAAAAGAGAGTCCTTTCTAGTATGTGACATGAAAGAAATAATAAGTAAAACTGAAAATAGCTGGAAGAAATAAAAACTCTTTTGGTCTTAGCTTTCTCTTGCTTCAGTTTTCCATCAGTGTAACTCTCTAGCCTAGCCTGGGCAATGGCAGTCACAATAGAATTTGCTTTTCCTAAATGCGTTTGTGAAAACACTTGTTTCTTCAACTATTATGGAATTAAGTTACACTATTTCCTTCCACACCTATTCATTTGTTTTCTTCTAGACCTATTTGTTAGAGACTGAGGTCCTAGATTTGCTAATCAAACCTTCTCTCAGGCACAGATACTCACTGACTGGATTCAATAAAGGCCAGGGTTTTCATGGGAAAATAATTTACAATTTAGACACATTTACAATTATTTTTTCTCAAGGTAATAAACCCATATGTATTAAATAATACATAACCTCTCATCATGTGATTGACTTTGCAATGTACGCTGGCTCCAGGCTTGTAGTCAGTTGCAGATCTGGAGCCTTGTTTTGTATTTTCAAGACACTAAGCATCCCATTTCCCACAGTAGCATTTAGGCACACTGGCTCCTCAGCTTTAGTCTGTCCAACCATAGATAAGGAAGTCATTACAACTATAAACTAATAAGAACTTTTATTGTTGCCAAAAGATGTGTAAGAAGTACAATCACAGGTTTAAAAATCAAAATATACCATTCACTCCATCTGGAATGGATTCCTGATGCTTAAAATCTTCATTTCAATCCCGAAGTAAATATGAACAACTTTGAATAGCTGTGTACCATCTTTTGAAGTTATTTTTACTAAAAAAAAAAAAAACAACCAACAAAAACGAACCAACTTTTCTTACTATACTGTATCCTCAAATCTTATTAATCAATAAAGCCTTAAAGTGGCAAGTCAGTCACATCTTCCCACTAGGGTAAATGATGGTTTAAACCCTTTCTAAAAATTGCTTCCTTTTTTCCTCTCTTTTCCATCATAACATTTGTTTTGTTACAGGCTGCAAATGTGCTTTTCTGACTGCACTTTTGTCACCCACAGATTCCACTGCGCAGTGGGTGGAGAGCTGGGGATTTGTGTTCTGTTTTCATGCAGAGCTGTGCATTAAAAAATGTGCTGCTGCTGTTGTATTGTGAGTGGAATTTCTTACCAAAACAGATTAATGATAGTCTTTCCAATCTAAATAAAATTAAATAAACTGACTTGCTTGCTTTCTATTCAGAAAATAAGAATACAAAGAGAAAAGGGGGGAAAAAAGGCAAAACCCTTAAATCTATGATGATTCCTATGCATGTGTATTAGGTTCTGGTTCCATTTGTAATAAACTGAAGTCTACCCCTTTAATGGGGGGGCAAGAGGCGTCAATGGTGCCTCTTGTTATTAGTTCAACTCTTCATTATGAGCAATTCTGACCTGTATAATGAAATCAGATTATGTGTGAAAAATGAAGCGATGCTATACTGAAATGCAGTGTGAAGGTCAAATGTGGATTTTGTAGCTATGGAAGAGTAAGAGACAACTCATTTTTTAATAAACCAAACAAAATATTTCTGAGTCTGAAATACAATTCAAGAGGCAGATAAAAGAAACAAGAAAAGAAATGCATGGCTTGAACACTCAAAAAGAACAAGAAACTGGAAAATACCATTTCCTAAGACAACCTCTGACACAGCTTGATTCCAGCCATTAACTTTTCTTCTTCTGTTTTGTTTTGTGTACACAGGGAATTACGATACTCATCAAGGGTCTGGGTCAGGCCCCTAGTGTTGTGAATGAAAACATATCCACTGCCTGTAGTAGTAGCTCACCATTCAGTGCTTCCAGAGATTCATGCTTATTTATAAGCAGATTGCTCCTGGGTTAATTTTTGTTACTTAGAGGTGAAAAATGTCATAGTGATCTTCAGGAAGTGAAATGAAAAGACAATATTGCCTCTGCATTTAAATGTTTAAATTCTCTGTTGTGCACTTCAAGTGAAATGTAAACATTCTAAGAATGATTATGGCATTAATCAAAAATGTGATTGGAATGGATTTAATACATTTAAAACACAGTTTTGTTAGTTTCCTTTTCCTTGCTTTTCCAAAATTTGAAACATTGAAAACCCTCTGATTTTAATATTGTTGAATACAGTTGAAAATAAAACTAATAAAAAACATACTTCAAAAAGCTAAGAAAACATACTTCTAAATAACTATTTCATTTCAATCCCAAAGTAAACATGAGCAACTTTGAATAGCTGTGTACCATCTTTGAAGTTATTTTGATGAAAAAAGAAAAAAAAAGATAACTTTTGTTACTATACCGTATCCTCAAACCTTATTAATCAATAAAGCCTTAAAGCGGCATCCTCCCACTAGGGTAAAATTTAAAATATGCAAGTGTTACCACAAATTATCTAGCTTTCTGTAGCAAAATACCGTCTGTGAAATTGATGCTTCTACTCAAAAATCCCCAATCTAATGCACTCACAATAAAGACTGCAGACCTGTTTAAATCTAGAGAAAATAATTATATTGGTCAGACATAATTCCAAAATGATTGAACAAGCAAGATATAAACTTGAATCTCTGGGCATGGGAGCCTACAGGCTGTGAGGAACAAGATTTCAAATATATACCTATATCCTGGACTGTCCTCTGTTCCTAACCCAAGGAAAGATCAATCCCATTTTGATCTTTGAAGGAGAAAAATACAGACCTATCCCTCTGCCAGTCCAGGCTTTGCTTCAATTCACGTTCTCTGGCCACAGCTGTCTTCACTTTGGAAAGGTCTAAAGGGCTGCCACTCGCCTTCCAAGTGCTACTCATTACAGGCATGTGTTGGGGTATCCCACTCTCAGGGGAAGAATAAAGCCTCCATGTACATCTCACAAAGGTTGATGGTTCATCTATTTTCCATCTGATGTAAATTCTGGTAAGGCATCAATGACTGGATTATTTTATTTTTGATGGTATTGATGTCTCTATTTATTTCCTATTTTTCAACAGACTCTTAAATGCTTTCTTTGTGCTCTAACAAACTCATCCTTTTTTCTGTTCATTAGTGGTTTATTACCTTTTGCGGAAGTAACTCTGAATGAACTAGATGATTTCATATTTAGTGTTGCCTGTTGTTAAACCAACACTTTCAGTAAGGAATTAGTCTTTGTCTCTCTAGCTTGCATATTAATTTAAGTTTGTGAGGGACTTTGAGATCTCTTAGATGACAGGAAATACATAAAAGTGAGTTTTATTATGCTGGTAAACAGAACAGATCCTAAAAATGCTTTCACGCAATCCTACATGATTTTATGTGTTAATATGAAGAACTTGTAAATCGTCAGCACAAACAAAATAATTTGCTGAGCTGCTTCTTTAGGACAGTTATGTATTACTGAGATATTTGGGTTTGCTCTATAAATACAAGTCTGTGTAAAGAAACATCTACATCACTAGATATCACTTCAGGAGTGACATTTCTCAACTGAAGTTCTCAGTTTAAAAAGGTGTTCTAGTCTCTAATCTTAAATAAGATCAAAATAAAAAAATGCAATGGAGAAATGATTACTAATCATGATCGTGTTTCAGTCCCCAAAGTAAATCAAAAGACACTTTACTAGAGAAAGATGAATATCATGGATTTGAGGGTATTGGGAGCTTTGCCAATTTTTTAATTAAAGTATGGGGAGTTGCACAGAAAGCTTCAGGAAACAGTGGGAGAAGAGGAACATAGGCTGCTCCGTTTCATGCAGCTTACACTTCTCCATAGGGGAATGCTGGTTTCCAGCAAAGACTTTGTTTATGCAAAAGCTTGGCTTTCCTTGACCTGGTTTGTCAGTTTGGTCTGAAATTAAAGATTGTTTATCAGAATGTCTGATTAATTGTATATCATAATGTCTGATTCAGCTGTTGACTTCAGTTAGCTGTCATTTATCCAAGTTTATCCAAAACTGAATAGCAGCTTCTTGGGCAACTAGTCCTTTATTATATTAGCTCAACATAAAACAGTGCTAAAGAAAGGATCTGAAGTTTGTCTCACTCTGGCAAAGGTATAATTAGCCTGTTTATTTGTTTGCAGGCTATGCATGTTGTGTGATACATTTCACTAAGAAGAGCTGAATTGCAAGCCAGAGGGCTTCCTCTCAGTTCTTATTTCCCCAAGGAAGAAGGTTATATCCTTTTCCCGTGGCAGAACAGAGGACACCAAACAGCAGGAAGCCTTTGGGTGAAGCATACAGGGGTCAGGGACTGTACATAGGACCCTGCACTGCAAAGGTAGAGAAGAAGAGGCACTTGAGGAGGAGCAAGAGGACTTCTGTAGTTTAGAAACACCAGATACAGCAAGTTAGAGGTTTATGCCTTATCTTTGAACCAGATGGACCACACCGAAGCTGACTCTGAACATTACACTAGGATTTTTCAAGTGTGATGGAATGTATACATATTTAATAATCAGATTATCTCTTTTATGAGAACAGACCATGAACCCAGTGAAGACAGATCCCAGTTGTCCAGAAAATAGACCAGATTTCTCCATTTTATTGATTCATCCTCAGCAGTGCAAGGCCTAGAGTTATCAAGTTCTGGCAGTGCTTGAAGAGGCTGACCTATATTGTCATTTCCATAGCATGGGCTATCCTAACTGGCAAGGTTTTTATGATCCACCTAATCCTGCATTTTTGACATCACTTAACCTCAGGACCATAGCTCTGTGAAAGCTTCTGGAACGAAAAATGCTAACTTTGTGTGACGTGCTAGAGTATAATAGTTCTTCGTGAAGTCCTAATCCAGTGCTTCTTGTACGATGATTATAATACAGCAGTTTTGGAGGAGGAAGAGGGCTCTAGAGTGAAGGCTCTGTTTTACTGAATGCAGAATCCCTGTCTTTCAGAATTCATCGATTTCTCAAAGTCAGAAACCAGTAAAACGTTTCTCTGAGTTTTTATCAGGCATCAGTTGGTGTTTGAATGATTATAAGCATGTTATGAAAATTGATCTTCGCTCAACTTAAGCAAAGTTGCTTTATAGTTGGAACTAAATCATTATTGATTTTATATTTTTGTATTAAATTATATATCACAGCTTTAAAGTGTCAAATGCATGAATAAATAGAACCCATTTTTAAAGTGAGTTGTTACACATATTCTCCCAGAAGGTGGCAGCTGGAGAGCTCATACTACTACTACATAGTACACTCAGACTACTACAGTGTGAACATTTTGTGTAGGGGAAATAAGATTATGACAGAACAGAAAGGGGGAATTACACCTCCGCCCAACACCATTCACATCTTTAGGCTTGAAGTGGAAGTTTGATCCGAATGTTGTCCTGAGCACTTTTAACAGTATAAACCTCTTTTCCACAGAAATATAATCAGAATTTTTAAGATAACTATGTATTTAAAATTATAAATATATATGAAGGAAGAAAAAACTCTCTGCAGAGGGAAGAGGTGGGAATCCAAGGCAAAGTAGAGTGGGATAGATCTGGGTGGCCAAAAACCAAAGAGGACACTGCTGTGGTTTTTAGGTCTGGCTTGAGAGGCTCCAAGTGTAAGGTCATAGAACTTGTGTCATATGGCAGAAAGATGCTGGATGATCCAGAATGATCAGAACAAACTGGGAAATAAATATGGGGAGAGCAGGAGTCTGTGATGGTGGTGGATGCAAATTCCTGGAGAATTTTTAGAATGGGAGGGTTTTTTGGACTGACTCTTGAAACTAAAGGAAACTTTGTTTGAAGTGATGACACAGTACCGGTAAGAAGGGGGGTGCCAGCTCCCAAAAGCTGAAAAGCTGGGGCTCACTGAGGTCAGAAAGCAGAATTTTGCAGCTGTTGTAACTGCAGACAACTTGGTGATTATATAGCAGAGTAGTCTGGCTTTTCCTTCTCCTGTGCATAGTTTGAGTCACCTGTGAAACCCTTGCAGCTTTACAGGAATGGCTGCTCTTTCCTAGAGTAACACCTGATCACATATTCTTATGAATGCCTTTTAAAAAATTGAAAATTAATATTTAATTGTTTTGGGGGGGGGGAATCTTAAAGTGGGAAGTAATTAAAAATAAAAACAAAGGTTGTTATTTCTAAAAGAGTGAGCTTTAAAGCAATTTAGGTTAAACTTTCTTTATATTAGATCAGTTTCTTGAATACTTAAAACTGTGAACAATCAAAAGCATACTTGTTTCAGAAATAATTGTGAAAGGTCCAGCAGAACAGTCTGTACATCAAAATGAGAAAAACACATTTCAATGGCCATTTCCAGCCCCTTAATGCATGAGTTAGCTGGAGATATGAAATGCCAAGTTTTGACAGAAATTTTGTAGCTAAATAAATGTCGTGCGTTTTTGTGCACTGAAAATCAAAAAGAATAAGCTTGCTTGTGATGAACAGTTTTGGTATTGCTGGAATATTAGAGTGAGTTTTGAGATCAGTTTTTACAGGCAAAGCTGTATTAAAAGACCCTCTAAATCAGGAGCAATAGTTTCAAATTCTGGTTTCATTTGTGCTCCCTCTTTATTAAGAACAATTATAATTAACAGTTTCTGTGGGAGACTCTCAGTTTTAGCTTTAAACCTTCACAGGAATCTCCAGAAGAGCACAACTGTTCCCTGTTCTATGAAATTTAATTGGCTTTAACACAATTCCTGCTAATAAAATAGAAAAGTAATATATCAGTAGGTGTCCTCCCTTGTTGCTTTCTCCTATTACAGCAATCCCACATTGGACTGCGAGTGCAATTCGATTCGCAAGTAAATCAGGAACAGTTTCTTAAGGGGCGATTTGTGAGGCACACCACTGCTGCAGAAAGTAGCTTTGATTAGTGAGTAGTTGACATCCTTCCCTGGAAAACCTCATGTTACAGGGAGCATTTTGCAGTACTTCAGGTGGAGAAATTAAAAGGCTATTGATCTCTTGTTCGTTAACAATCTTATTACACTTTTACTAGACTAGCTGCCTAATGCCCTGTCAAAATTCACACTTGGCTGCCTGTCATGCATCTGCACACTTCCCAGCATCAGGCCTGTAGGATAATATGACATTTTTTACTTTCTGTCTCAAACTGTTGTGCAATCTTGTCCTGTGATATTTACACTTATCTAGAAGCAGTTGCATTTCAGTGCTTATTGAGAGACTCCCTAGACACACTTGAGTTGTACAAATGTTAAGGCCCCACACTTACAATAAATATTCTAATGCTCATACAGTATTAATAATACAAATTCATAATATTTATAATACATCCCAGGGGAGAGGAAGGGAGGTTCGCTTGAGTGTATTACAAAAAGACTTGGAAACAGCTGCTTTCTTTCCTAGCTCATGGCAGCTGATGGATGCTGCTGCTGCTGCTGGAGACAGTGCTGTCTGACATCAGGTAATATATGTGCTGCCGAGGAGCTACAGCATCCCTCGGGATACAGGGAGCCTCGTGGCACAGTTGTTCAGTGTGATCGGATACAAGGCTAAGTCATTAGCACTGTGAGAACAGCAGTTGTAGGAAAGCCTCTATACCCATTGCCAAATCTGATCATAATTTCAATTCTAAAATTTCCTTGGAAGAAAAGGGTTTCTAAGTTACACCTGTTGGAAAATACTGTCATTCTTATTTCCCCAAGCAAGATAAATTGCACTTTGATCAATGCCAAATCAGAAACATCAGTCACTTTTGAGAGCAAAATCTTTGTGACCTGATGCCATATTTATTCTGAGTTCTACTGGATGAACCCAAACCTCAGGTCTGCTGCCTTTAAATTTTAAAAATAGTGAAGATACAATAACCAGTGAAATATCCCATCAAGCAATTAGGATTAGAGTTAATGGAAAAGATCCTAAATGGAGTTAGGGCTTCAGTGCTTTGAAAATCCTACATGAGTTTTCAGCTTCCAGGGGATGACATGATCATAAGCATTCTGACCATGTGCTAGGAGATCTGGCAGAAGACAGTGGTCTGTATAAGCACAAGTACAGAACAAATTCATGTGTTTGACCATTTCATAATACCTGCTACTTTCAGTTTATAGGAAGGGCTTGTGTTCAGGATAGCAATATTCGTTCTGCCTTTCTGTAACTTTTGACTAAACAATCAAAATTATTTTGTTAGATTCAACAAGTATTTTAAGATCTAAGGTGTTCTGCTAACTACACTCGAATTAGCTGCATGTTATTTCTTGTTCTTGGGCAGGCCACGGCTCAAGGTTGTCTTATTAAGTCCACCTGCAGGTAGTTTTAGACCTGTTACCTTTTTTATGTTGAGCACCTCATGCTCATCCTAATCCCCCATTATGCACTACTGTATGCATTCTAAACTAACAGGATCCAGGTTAGGATGTTATTTGATAATGGTTAGTATGCAGCAGCTGAGTGACTTTGTCATGGAGGTGTTTTAAAACCCACCAAAATGCACTCTGTGATCTTTAACTACTTGGAAAAAAAAAATCTAAAATACAAGAAACCCAGCAAAAGTAGCTGTAGCTCCTCGGATATCAATGAAATTGTAACCTAATTAATATAATATTGTATATAAGCATTAGAGGTAAGAACTAAACCAATGTTTTCATAATACCCTGTGACTGTGCTTATATGAGTTGATCATATGAGCTGCAACAGAGTTGCAATAGCTCAGTCTTCTGTATTGAAACTGTAGTTGCAGTTTTGGCAGGAGTTTAACGTGTTTTACATTATATTCCTATATAACTTCATTATGTGTAGCTACTTGTCAGTATCCAGCAGCTAACTCTGAAGCAGGGTAGATCCATTTAGCTGTTGCTGTTGTGGGGGAGCTATATTTCTTTGGGAGCTACGATATGCAGCTATTTTCCAAATATATAAGTGAATATGCAGCCTACCAACTGAATTGATTGAAGTTGAGCAGAGGAGTTAAGTTTGCTTAAGTTTGGTGCAAAGGTTCTGCAAAGTTCTGTTTGCACTCCCTCCTAAAAGAGTATAAATATGTATAAATGTTTATAAAGTGTATATGAATCTTTTTAAAAGAGGATAAAGCATATAAATGTGGTCGTGTTCCATTTGTAAATGGGCAAAGGCTGATTCACTTATCCAGTTCATTTTTCAGAGAGACTTTGGATGGGGGAAGGAATGGGGGAAATAGTTTCCAGTGGGTGAAAGAGGAGGGTGTTGATGCTGCTTTTGCTGGTTTTGCTATATGGCAGAGTGCGAATTACTTACAGAGCTGGAAATAATTAAGACACCAAGATAACATTCTTCCTGCAAAATGCATTAAAAAGTCCCATTTTTATGGTGTGTTTGAAGGACAGGTTTCAGAGAAAAGGTCTGAGGATTCTTTTTACCCAGACCATCATGACATGGTTGGTCCATGGCCTTGGAGACTGGGAACTTCATATACAAATCCAGTGCCCAAATCACAGAAGCAGGAGTGAAGCAGATGCTACTCCTGCAAGCAGCAACTTGGCTACTTGGCTGTTCTTTTTTTTTTCTTTTTCTTTTTTTTTTTTTACTGTGGTGCTGGGTGGTGAGAAGATAAAGGTGATGAGATCATTAAAAAAAATAAAATTCCCAAACTGAACAAGTGTAGAAAGATGATACTATTTGTAGCATCTACTGTATGCATATGTGTGTACAGGTACCATCACAGGTCACCAAACAGATTACTTAGACAGTTGAGAAGGGAAAACCTGTACCCAGCTTTCATCACAGTGATAGTCCTGGAAATGCCTTTATATCTCCTCAGATTTATGACTGGGAAAGTCCCCTTGCTCTCATTTTGTGCTAGTCTCGGGGCTCAGTTCTTAATGCAGCCCTATAAAAACACAAACCTGTAATACATGCCTGATTTCAGCTGTAAAAGGTTTTTGCTCCTACAGTGGCCTCCCTTTGCTGAAAATTTGCTCTGCGTGAGCTTTCTCAGTGTGTAATTGCTTGAGGATCTATAGGTAAGGCTTTCAGTACTTAAATGACTAGTATATGAAAACTCCATGGTGAGGCCTTTCATAAATCAGAGGAGGCTTTGGTGCAATTGATTTGATGATGCAGTTCACTCTAGGGGCTGTGGATGGTGGAGTCTAATGAAGAATATTGAAAAGGTTACAGAACTTTCTCTTGCTTTATGTGCTTTTTGTCTTGAGGCTGATGCCTGAGTGGTAGAAACAGTCAAGTTATTAAACCCTGCATCTTTCAATTCTATTTAAAATACAAACCTCTTTGTTTCAAGACACACATTTGTCCATGTTTTTTCTTTTGGCAGTGCAAAAATTATTTCTGGCTAACCATTACCAGTTTCTGTTTCTCGAACCAATGGTTTTTCTCATGCATGTACTTGAGAAATATGCAAGAATCCAATTTAGACCTGTGCTGTCCTAAAGGTGTTCATGAAAGAACATACTCCTCAGAAATACTTTGGCCACTGTTACTTATTCATAAGGTCTTCCTTCCATCTTCCCTCCCTTGCAAGGAGTTATCACGGCTTGTCTGAGTTCTGCATTGCATTGTAAGGGCAACATTTAAGCCCTGTCAAGGATGCATTGCAGGAAAATGGATAACAGTAAACAATTCTCAATATGGCATTTTAGCATGAAATTCTCTGAAGGCCTTTTTTAGCTCTTTGTTAAGAAAGAGCAAGCATAGTGTTATTCAAGATCAGGCCAGTGTTTGCACAAAATATAAGGGAATCCCTTTCTTTGGAGGACAGGGCATGTAACTCAGCAAGCCTGCAAGCAGAAAAGCTTTCCTCTAGGGCTTGTGTGTCAGGATTTTTCTGTATGACAGTCTTTCTGGAATCATATGTTTGGAATTAAGTAAAATGTGTAGTAATGTTCACTTGGATTTCTTAATTGAGTCAAAAAGACTCATATTTCTTTTAGCCCTTCCTTTGTTGTTTTTTAAGGGTTTTTTCAAGATAGCAGAAAAGACTGATTTGGTGAAAGAAATCTTTAGATAGCAATGTTAAGCTTATGGCACAAAGGCAAATGCCATTGCACTCATACTGCTTTTATATAGCAATCACGTTGTACCAGAAATAATAATCTCTTGGTAAGCTAATTTCAAAATGATGATAATGACATTGATCTCCTTTCTAAAGTACTTTGAGATTTACTGATGAATGTCTTGATGCAAGAAATAGATATAAATTATCATCAAAAGCATTCATGTACAGAAATTCCAAAGAAAATTATCAGAAAATTTGGGTTCCAAAATTTAGTACTACTATGGAAATTTTTTGTTCTGCCATTATCATAAGAGTGAAAATGCACATAAAAATATGCAAAGCCAGCAAAGTAACCCTATGTGTGAGCCCCCCCTACTGCCTGTGACTGCCATTACCTAGCAAACCTGTTCCCGAGATCACTACAGAGCTTGTTTATGAGATTCAAGACACAGTGGTTGGGATGAGGATCAAATCAAGAGAGATGTCAAACTGCAAAGGGATACTTACACACACACTCTCTCCCCAAAAACTCTATGTTTCGAAGAAAGCAAACATTTGACAGACTTTATTAAAGCTAATAATATTGTTTGCTTTCAAAGATGTAGCTAATATTTCCAGAATTTCACCAAATGTAAAATAATATTCAAAACATATAGGGTTCTTTGCATTTATGCAATTTTCACCAAAAATTTTAATTTCACTGTCTTTAATAATAGTGTCTTCTCTGCTAAGATTTTTAAATTCTATGTTTCCAATAGGAAAGGTTTGGTAATGAAAGTGCAGCTGCCAAGGACTTATACTCTCCAGCCTTGCAGCTTCTTTGCTCATTTTCACCTGCACAGCAGGAGAGACAAGTGGGAGTGAGTGCTACGACAAGAACTATATAGCACATTGTGCCTTTTGTGCAAAAGTGTCGATATCTAGGCGAGGCAGTGAAGGATCAGGTCCCCTAGGAAGTATTCAGGAAAACAGACTGCACCAAAAGTTGTGCTCCCTCAGCTGAAGTGGGAGGTGGGTTGCTCATGAAAATTACCTTCAGACTAGATTTAAAACCTAGCATCTATGCTAGAAATGAGGCCATGACATATTTTGCAGTCTTGGATATGCTGTTTTCTAACTGATGCCAATATGAGCCACAGTACGAGTGTAAGTTCTCAGGTTTGGTGATTCTGCAGAATTACTATTTGTTTATATTTTTACTTTCCTGGTTTAATTCCTCATATATACTGAAGAAATTTCTCATTTTGATCAAGACATGACGGAGACTGGAAGGAATCCCATATATAAGTACATCTGCTGTTTGTCTATCTACTCTGTTATCCAACATCAGCTCTCTGATTTGGTATGAATGATCTACTGTAGAAGAGCTACAAATGAATAGACATAGTTAGACAGGCAAAGAAATTATAAACCACTTCATCTGAATAGATAGATCTGAATATATTTGAATAGAAAGCTGGTGGAAGGAGGAAAATATGGGGTGAAGTTGTGCAGTACTGCAGCTGATGAGCTGCAGTGTTAACAGCGTAGAGGTAATGATGGACGATCTGGGCTAGGAAGATGAAACTCAGAAGACCATAGGAACTGAAGCAAACAGTGTTGCTGCATGCCAGCAGAATTAAGGTGCCGTCTTTCCTGGGAAGCTTCTCCTGAACTGCTGTGTCATTCCCTGAAGGCTGGAGACCTTACCTGCACTTTAGAGACTTTGGGATTCACTGAGAGCACTGTGGGAGAACAAGAAGGTAAAGCTTGTTCAGGGATTAACTTCAAAATAATTTAAAAAATAGGTTACATAAAGTTACATTCTCAGAGAGACTATACAGAGATTCAAGGCAAAATATACGCCATTAAAAAGTGAAAGAGCTTACATTGTACCTTCCCAAGATAAGCGTGGGAATGCTGCTTTAAAGTAGACATTTCTTCCAGAGAGTTGTGCAGGTTTGTTCGAAATTGTTAAATAGTTGCTCTATATCAGTTTGAAAGCTGCTGAACTTCAACAGTGTATGAATGTGTGCAATGCTTACATAGCCTTCAAGATGAAAAGGACTGTATGGATTTTACCTGAAAGTCAATGGCAATATTTGTCAAGACTTTTGTGGACTTTGGCTTAGGCTAAGCTGTTGTTTATAAGTAGTCAAAATAAGGAAATGAGTGCCATTGCTTGGCAAAATTTAGAACTTCTGACTTGGGAACCCCTTCATGGCTTCATTAACTTAGGTACCAAAAATGAGGTCAAGGTTCTACAATCTTCAGATATATCTGCTTGAAAGCCTTGAAATTCTTATGCTATGAAACTTATGGCAATGAAGTGTCAAGCTGTCTTAAGTAAAACTTTCAGCAAATTGGGAATCCATCACAACTGCTTAAGAAAACTCTTTGAAGGCTACTGTTGACCTTGGGTTTATAACTGTCATGGTTTTGACATTCCCTTTCTTATTCAAGGTGTATATTCACTTTGCACTGTCTTCATCACAAATACAAGCTGAGATTGATGAGACCCATCCATTAATTCCAGATTTTTTTTCATGACACATCTTACACATCTCCTGTCTCATCTCCAGCCTGTGCTTTTCATACTAAGTAGTAGCCTGAACTTGTGTAAAAGCAATTGATTTGCAGAGATACAAGGGGAACTTGGTCTTTCTAAATAATATAGTTTAACCTCTTGATATTTAAATGTGATTCCTTCTGGGGATGAAAAGTGATGATATTTCTATTTATGCACTGAGAGTCATCGGAACTTGTGATAAATTTTAGACAGTACCTAACCCCTTTGAAGGGCTGGGCTCAGGGTCCTCATTGTCTTGCCAGATTCAGTTTCCAGTGATCTCTGACTTGATTCCCTTCCTGTTTTACACCTAAATAGTAGTATTGAGTTAAAAGTAGTTATTCCTCTTCTAATTTTGTCATAGGCATCTAGCATGAAGCCTCAAATATTAGATAACTGGGCTGAAACAAGAACCCTTTGTTTGCTGTACCTGCTGCGTAAGGAGGGACTTGTGCCCATAAGGAAGGTCTGGTTACTCCTGAACCTGGAAACACAAACAAGGGAAGCAGTGCAAAGGTCATAAAGAAAATAATATAGAATTCAAAAAGGCAAGGTGACTTCCTTATTTTAGTCAAATCCTGAAATAAAAAACATCACTTACTGTCATACTCACGTTAATCACACTGCCGAAACTTCTGGGATAGGTTTAGTAAAAGGATTTAGTAAAGGATTATGGTTACAGTTGCTCCAGTACATACAATCTGCCATTTTTGCTTTCTGACCTGTCAATAAATACTTTCTTGTAAAAGCTGACGGGAAGCAACCACTGTGCTGTTAGTGAGCTAGATGTGCTAATAGGGGCACAATCTACTAGGCTGCTAGGCAAATAAAATGCTGGGTTTAGGAGCACATTCGTTGCTTTTCTCTTTGGTGAAATAAGGAAATCCTAGCTGACCAGAGCATAAAGAAGGTGAGTGCAGGGAAATTGCTTTATGTCACCTCAGTTCACCTATTCGATATTTTTCTGCAAAGAGTTAAACAATGTCTTTAGAGGAGGGAAAGGGGAAATGGAACAAGGGAAATCACACACAGCCTGGAAGGGGTCACTGGTGATAACAGCAGGGTTGTTATTAACTGGGGAAGCCCTCTAGCCTGGCACTACCTAGCCTCACAAATTGTAATCTTTCCAGTCTGAAGCTATAAGTGCATAAAACACTAAACCATGTAAATATCCGGGT
Source organism: Nestor notabilis (assembly GCF_000696875.1). Taxonomy (NCBI): domain Eukaryota; kingdom Metazoa; phylum Chordata; class Aves; order Psittaciformes; family Psittacidae; genus Nestor; species Nestor notabilis. The sequence continues at coordinate 47,154 of NW_009944796.1, forward strand.
AATGGCATGAAACTGGCGGAGCTGCCAGAAGTGGCCAGTCATTAGTGAAAAAGACCCTAAGATCATGTTGCAGTTTTGCATCCTGCAGATAGAAAATTGTATGGAAGGTTAGTTAAGGAGAAACATGCACATACACCTTATTGTATGTACCCCCTTGACATGCTGTGGACTGTTGGTAAGTAAGTTCTGTACTGTTCTAATAAATATTTGGGGGGGTTACTAATCAAAGAGGTTTAAAAATGCTAGCTAGAGTGGTAATCCATACTAACATGATGTGGAGAGCCGATAGCTGCTGCTACTGGCTGTGGAAACCAGGCTGGTTCCTATGGACACTTAAGTTCTATTAAATTTTAGGGAATCTCACAAGAGTTGGGGTTTTTTTTCTTTTTAAGAGGAAAAATGGATATTGTCCTCCCTCTGACTCAGTTGCTACCAAAAAAAAACCAAGAAAGTTTTACTCTGCTTAGAGTGATGTTATAAATGTAATCAATTTTGTTTCCTAAAGTACACTTTCCAGAGCTTTTGGACATCTTTAGGTAGTTTAAAAGGAATGAAGTGAGATGGCTGGCAGAAAAGAAAGAATTAGGAGGAAAATGTATATCCATTAAGGACATAATACCATAGCACTAATCCTGCCATTGGCTATTTGTGCAGGACCCTGGGTCTGTGCCTGTTCAGAACCACATGATAACAGTCAAAAAGCGTCCTTGTAGACTGCCCCTGAGAGGGGTTTTTTTGTTTGTTTTTTGTTTTCTACCCCTAATTTGGACTCTTTATCTCAGGGCTGTTGGCTCTGGTGAGCCAGCCAAGCTCTGCCCAAGCTGAATGCTTGGTGTTGCATGTGTGCATAAGCATGCAGCAAAAGCTTAGTTATTGTCTATATTATCTCTGTGCGCTGGGCTGTGATTTTTCATTTTGTAGCTCTGTCACAAATTGGTGTGCTCAAACTGGTGGCACAAAAGAAAGGATTTGGACACATATTGGCATGAGTTTCATTAGCCACTGCACTGCCCTGGTCTGAGCTGCTTTTACAGATAAATCCTGTATTCTTACCTCAGAAGTAAGCAACAGAATAATTCTTTAGGGGTGTATTTTGTGTAATCCCCATATGGGAACAGTCACATCTTATTTCATTTTACAACAGAAGCTTTGTTCTGCTAAATGCTTTCCTTTCCAGGGAGGTGGGAAGGGGGAAAATAGCTTTTCTTTGGTTTTTAACCTGTGCTACATGTCCATGTCAAGTTACAGAATCACTAAATAGATTTGCAGCCCACAAAACCAGCTTTGGTTTAGCTGCAACTTCACTGGCTGTTGTTTCAATGCCCTTCAGCTTCCATAATTTCAGTGAGAGAAAAGGGCTCCTCTTACCTTGTAGGATTTTTGGGAGTGGGCCAAGTGAAAGGTCATGTGCAACAAAAGGTTTTCCAACATGAGGCAGGTCAGGGAAGCTGAACATTCTGATAGAAGAACATAGAAAGGCATCATGAAATTATTGTGCTGCCTGCCCAGAATCTGAAGTGCTTTGGATGTTCATCACATCTCATCCCTCAGCTATTTTTATTCTTTCTGGCTTTTTTTTTCCTTTCTTTTTTTTTTTTTTTTTTTTTTTTTTTTTAGCACAAAGGCCATATTTACTGTGTTTGTGCGGATATTAACATACTTCCAGAGACAGCAGAAACTGGAAGCTCTGAGGCTGCGTTTCTGCGGACGTCGCTCTTGGCATCAAAGGCAGCGTGAGCTGTTCCCGCTCTTCTCCTCTTCAACTCCATCTGTTTATTCCATTTATCTCCAACTGTTCACTCCAGGGGTGGCTCCTCCGTTGTGCCATTGCCACTTTTTGCAGAGCTACAGATGAACTGGTTGACCTCAGCTGAATTAAAAATATGCTCACTCCTTTTTTAATTTTTTTTTTTTTAATTCTTTAACAGGATCAGTTGTGAATTGAGTTTCTGAATCTAGTTCGCCACACAAACACATCAGCATGACTGAGGGACGAAAGCAGGCAGAAAGAACCACATTGTCCTATTTTGCCTCCTAGAAATGTGTCCTGAAACTGTGACTTGAAGCACAGTCAAGTGTCAGACCAAGACAGTTACTACGGCCCTTGTGTCTGAGATCTTCGCTTCCCTTATCAGCATGATTAGAGATAAATACGGCACCAAACTGTACTTTCAATGCATTATTAACACCTTCTTAGAACTATGAAGAAGGTGCATGAGTATTTAAGGACAGAGCTTGGCTTATTGTTAGGTTTGAATTTTAAACTGGCTTCTACCCTTCTGTTCAATATATTCCAATTCCTCTTTATTTATATCCAGTACTTTGTGAGGTTGCCTTTATCATCTGATTGTTATCCCTTTCCCAGCCATGCAGGAACAAATTTTGGCTTTCGTTGCTGGTTCACCTTTTAACTTCTCTTGTTCCTGTGCTGTTTTGTCTTTTTCACGCTGAATGCTAATGAAGTACTATTTGGTCTGTCTTCAGCAGTCATTTTCTGGGTAATTTCTTTAAGCAGCAAACACTAATTCCTCCCACTCTTTAAAGTGCCATATGGGATCAGATTACCAGATTAAACATGATCCATTTTTGGATGGCATTTCTTTCCCATGCTAATTCTATTAAAATTATTGACTATCTGGCTGAAAATACTGCCTTCTTAAGACTGACGCACAGCTATTTTCAGGCTAGAACAAGAAGGGCAAAGGACCATTTTCAAATGTTGTTTCTAACATCTTTTATCTCAAAGTTTGCACTTAGGTGAACATATTGCCAACTGGATTCCATTTGTTCATGTTAACAAGCACTGCTACAAATGCAAAAATATGTTTTTAGCAGTTATCCTTCTAAGAAGTATTTCCAATCGTAGAGGATGCATGCAATAATTTTGAAAGATCTCGGGGGGGGGGGGGGGGGGGGGAGGGAGAGAGGTGGGGGGGGGTAGGCGTAGTAAGAGAATGTGACCCTAGAGATTATCATCATCATTCAGACAGTAAAGTTGCATGCATTTTAGGAACAGATGATAGTTCACAGGCTGATATCTAATAGCCTTAACAGAGCTAGATGGATTTTGAAAGAACTGGTATGAGTAACATGTTTAAAGGAATAACACTGTTCTCCTGGATGAGTATTTCTGATGCATTAATGCATAGTGGGTGGGCTGGGTTTGATAGTCAAGGAGGAACAGCCTAGTAGTAACTGGGCACTTGGTATTATCTTCTGTTGCCAGTATTATGTTTATTTGGTGAAGGTGAGTTCCTGCTCTGGAAAGCAAAAAGGATGTACTATATTTAGTCTGTGGCTGAAAGGTAGCTGCCTGATTTCTTTACCCAATCCATTGGCTTTCCCCAGTAGGTATTATGGTACAGTATATGGGAATTCCTTCACACTGGAGGCTTCTGGTGGACAAGGGACTACTCCATCAGCCAAAAATGGTATAAAATGAGATTTAAAATCATTAGCATGGCTTCTGCCATTACAGTCTCAGCAGATACTGTAAACGTACAGGATTTGATTCAGCATTTGCATTGATGCAAAATTGGCCGTGACTGCCAAGAAACAATTGACTGTTCCTCCACAGCTGTTTTTTAATTACATTAGAATGCTGCAGTGTCTGATGCAGCCACTCAGTCATGGTGTGGACCTGCCTTCTCCCAGAGGGACCATTCTAGAACAGCAACACTTGCTTTGAGATGAAATCTATAGCACGGGTGGCTTGTGCACAGGTAGCAGTGACTTTTCAGTCATGGTCAATTCATTTCTTTCCCGGGAAGCCATCCTGCAGGACAGCTGACTGCAGAGAAGTCAGGGTTTAGAAAAGTGACAGTGAAAACGTCAAGTCATCTCAGATCATGCTGGCACACAGCCCAGAAGCTTGTAAAAATGCAACTTCATCAAGCAAAAAAGAGTTACCAGAACAGGAATGGAACAGAAAAGGAAATACCTTCCCAGCTCTAACTTGTGATGTTCCTGTGTTTCATACTCTATATACATTCTATAATTCTACAGCTCTTGTTACCCTGTCTCAAGTGGGATGTGATGGAACTGGAAGAACTGTAGCGATGACAGCCTGAGCAGAGGAACTGAACAGTTTCTGTACAAGCATAGACTGAATGCACCAAATTTCTTCACCCTGGGGAAAAAGGAGTCTCATGATGTGCATAATACTGTGAACAACAAAGGTGTAAAAAGGTGTACAAAATCATAAATGATCCAGAGGATGCAGAGAGGAGATGATCATCCCCTATTACCTCAGAACAAGAAGTAGGGGCACCCTGAAATTTCTAGGCAGCAGGAAAGCACTTTTTCTTCATAATGCAAAATAAATTGAGGAATTTGTTACTACAAGACGTTTTGCATACTGTGTTTAAACAGTTTGAGAAATTATTAGACTAATTCAAGACAGAAAGATGCATCATAGGTTATTAAATGCAATGGTCTGGATACAACTTTCAGTTCAGGAAAACGCAAAGTGTTTGACTGCAGAAACTAGAAGATTACGTTTAGGGAAATACAGTGTTACAGCTTTGGGCTGAACAAGGACAGATTAGTAAAAGGATCATTTTTCAGCTTTCTTAACTTCTCTGGATATTTTACATGTTTTCTTTCCTGAGAATGGACCACTGAGAACCGACTTGGGACCAAAACACTTCACTGAGCTATCAAGAACATGGAATTAGGCAGCAGGCAGTGAAGTCTTGCATTAAAGTAGTAATACAAGAGGTAAACCCCCAAACTAGACACATGAATGTCAATAAACGCAAGCAAATATCTAAACACATCTGTGTAACAAATGCAGAAGAGATTTCTTAAATTCTTCTTTCCAAGAAGAACTTGCAGTGTAGTAGCAAATGCCACTTGGTGTACTGATAAGGATGAGGAAATCCTGTATCCTCTCTTATTGTTTCTGCAAAGTTTTTGCAAAGTTCATGCAAAGGGAACCAAAACCCCTTTCTTCCACCTCTGGGATCACCACAGTCAAATAACTGTACCTGGTATAAAAGCCCTTATTGATACAGTCTGAACATACAGATTAATTTTCAGGGACACCCCCCAGCAGCGCTCTGTGTGTGGCCGCCATGGGCAGGCACATCCTTCTGGGCACAGCCAGTGCCTCAGGGCCAGCACCCCAAAGGCCTTTCTCCAAGAGATGCTGGTGAAGGGGCAGCAGCAGGACACGCCTTCCAACCCTGTCACCAGCTTTGTTGCCCTCCCGGATGTATTCAAGGACCATGTTCTTCTTAAATGCTGGGGCCTAGAACTGCACCCAGTTCTCAAGGTAAGCCTGCACCAGCGCTGATTACAGCAGGACAATCACCTCATCCTCCTTTTTTATTCGTTTGGGGTTTTTTTTGTTCCCAGCTCCCGGCATTAACA